>NW_024735005.1:2500-32500 GCF_018991925.1 Homarus americanus
CTGGGGTGTGTGAGGTCTTGGAGCGTGTGGGGTCTTGGTGTGTGAGGTCTTGGGGCGTGTGTGAGGGTCTGGGGTGTGGGGGTGGGGTGTGTGGGGGTTGGGGCGTGTGTGAGGGTCTTGGGCTCTGGGGAGGTCTGTGTAGGTCTTGGGGCGTGTGTGAGGGTCTTGGGGCGTGTGTGAGGGTCTTGGGGCGTGTGGGGCGTGTGAAGGTGGGGGTGTTGGGGGGCTTGTGAGGAGAGGATCTTGGGGCGTGTGTGAGGTCTTGGGTGAGGGCGTGTGTGAGGGTCTTGGGGGTGTGTGAGGGTCTTGGGGCGTGTGTGAGGTCTGGGCGTGTGTGAGGTCTTGGGGCGTGTGGGGCGTGTGTGAGGTCTGGGGCGTGTGTGAGGGTCTTGGGGCGTGTGCGTGTGTGAGGATCTTGTGTGTGGGGTCGTGTGTGAGGTCTTGGGGGTGTGAGGGTCTTGGGGCGTGTGGAGGTCCTTGGGGCGTGTGTGAGGGTCTTGGGGTGTGTGTGAGGGTCTGTGGGCGTGTGTGAGGGTCTTGGTGGGGGTGTGAGGTCTTGGGGCGTGTGTGAGGTCTTGGGGCGTGAGGTCTTGGGCGTGTGTGAGGATCTTGGGGCGTGTGTGTGTGTGAGGGTCTTGGGGTGTGTGTGAGGTCTTGGGGCGTGTGTGAGGGTCTTGGGGCGTGTGTGAGGGTCTTGGGGCGTGTGTGAGGGTCTTGGGGCGTGTGAGGTCTTGGGGCGTGTGAGGGTCTTGGGCAGTGTGTGAGGTCTTGAGGGGCAGTGTGAGGGTCTTGGGTGTGTGAGGTGGGCAGGGTGGGCAGTGTGTGAGGTCTTGAGGTCTTGGGCAGTGTGTGAGGGTCTGTGAGGGCAGTGTGTGAGGGTCTTGGGCAGTGTGAGGGTCTTAGGCAGTGTGTGTGAGGGTCTTGGGGCAGTGTGTGGTCTTGAGGGTCTTGGGCGTGTGTGAGGGTCTGGGCAGTGTGTGAGGTCTTGGGTGTTGAGGGTCCGGCAGTGTGAGGGTCTTGGACAGCTGTGAGGGTCTTGGTGGACGTCTTGTGTGTGAGGGTCTTGTGTGAGGTCTTGGACGTGTGTGAGGTCTTGGGTGTGTGTGAGGGTCTTAGGCAGTGTGTGAGGTCTTAAGCAGTGTGAGGGTCTTGGGCAATGTCTGTGAGGGTCTTGGGCAGTGTGTGTGAGGGTCTTGGGCAGTGTGTGAGGGTCTTAGGCAGTGTGTGAGGGTCTTGGGCTGGCTGTGGGGTCTTGGGCAGTGTGTGAGTGAGGGTGTGTGAGGGTCTGTGTGAGGGTCTTAGGCAGTGAGGTCTTAGGCAGTGTGGGGTCTAGGCAGAGGTCTTGGGCAGTGTGTGAGGGTCTTGGACAGCTTGTGAGGGTCTTGGAGAGGGTGTGGAGGTCTTGGGAAGTGTCAGGGTTGAATGCTTTATACAGTATTTATACACCCGACAAGGTAAATAAATACAACATGATCATACAAGAAAAATCTATCTAATAAAAGACCTCACCTGTATTTTAATTAATTCCTAAATAAAAAAAAAGTTACCTGAGTGTAAATTTAATTAGGTTATGTTTCCGATAGTGGAGTGGTCGAGGGTTTTATCACACGGCTGATTTAACACGGTGTATATCGGTTGACCTCGTTAATCTCCCAGGTCAAAGGTCATGTGGAAATACCAGCGTGAGTAAAGGATTTATTCTGAGTGCTGTTACTAGGGATTTAACGTAATCCCTAAAATGTTCAGGATTTTTTTTTCAATATGTGATTGTTAGGTTGGGATGGGATGGGATGAGATGGGATGGGGTGGGATGGGATGGGTTGGGCTGTTGGGTTGCTTGGGTTGGGTTGCTGGGTTGGTTGGGTTGGGTTGCTGGGTTGGGTTGGCTATTAACAAGGCTGGGTTGGGTTGGGTTGATGGGTTGTTGCTGGGTTGGGTTGGGTTGGGCTTATCTGTATTACTTCCAAGACGGTTTCTTTAGTCTGGTGTGATATCCCCTCAGCCTCCTCCTTCCTTCCTCCCTTCCTTCCTTCCTTCCTTCCGATGTTTATCACTAGCACAGCTTACAGGACGCCACACCCAAACATGGTTATACCACAACCAATCTCAACTTTCTCCACACACACACACACACACACACACACACACACACACACACACACACACACACACACACACAGTACTGAAGAGTCCAGAGGTGATCTAACCTTATGGTAAATCTCTTTAGTACTTCCACACACACATTTCTCTAAGTCTAAGCAAACAAAACTATTCTCTTTTATTCCAGACGACAATAAGAAAAATAAAATCAACAACTTTCTAAACCTTCATAAGAAAAAAGTATTTATTTCTGTCTCAATCTATAAGAAAAATAAAAAAATAAAAGAGTTTGATACTAAAAACTTTCTGAAAGTTTAAGGATAAAAGTATTAATATTTCCTCAGATAGGGGAAAATATACATTATTTCCTCGTCTTCAAAATCTGAGTGATGGAAAAGTAAGCCGGTCTAGAGAAAGTAAGCCGGTCTATAGAAAGTAAGCCGGTCTATAGAAAGTTAAGCAGTCAAGAGAAAGTAAAGCTATCTAGGGAAAAGAAAGTTGACGGGAAAAAAGAAAAATTTACTTGAGGAGGAACCAGACACACACACACACACACACACACACACACACACACACACACACACACACACACACACACACACACTGACGTCTCACAGGGGCAATAGAGCAAGGCAACTGAGTCGTTCATAACCAAGGGCAATTAGAGGGTTTTATGTGACCCCTTTAAACTGCAATTAACCAAAATGGTGTCGAAATATACCCCGAGGCTCGACATGACCTTATTTTTCACAGTAGAGTAAAACCTTTCTTTTAAAACCCCTACAGGTTCAGAGGTTTATTTTCTATCGGGTCGGGGGTTCAAATGTATCGGATCGGGGGTTCAATTCTATGGGATTGGGGTTTAATTATATCGGATCGGGGTTCAATTATATCAGATTTGGTTTCACTTGTATAAGGTCAAGGTTCAAATGTATCGGATCGGGGTTCAATTATATGAGGTCGGGGTTCAAATATATCTACTCGGAGTTATCCAGCGGGAACCTTCTAATATTTTTCAAACCAATACAGCTTCAGAGATTCATTTGTGTCGGATCATGGGTTCGAACACTGAGACCAATCCCACCACTAGCTTCTGGCTCAATGGGTCAGCCTCATTAGATCGAGAGCTTTATAAAAAAAAAATATCTCACAATAGAAAGCATAATAATGTTGGGTCAGGTGAGTATATTGAGTCAGGTGAAGGGAGTATTATTAATTAGTGATCCAGGTGAGTATATTGAGTCAGGTGAAAGGAGTATTATAAATTAGTGATCCAGGTGAGTATATTGAGTCAGGTGAAGGGAGTATTATTAATTAGTGATCCAGGTGAGTATATTGAGCCAGGTGAAGGGAGTATTATTAATTAGTGATCCAGGTGAGTATATTGAGTCAGGTAGGTATACTCAAACAGGTAAACCAGGTGAGTATATTGAGAAAGAAGAAACACTGTACCTAACTATCTTCCCTGACTGTTCCGGGTCGGTGGATGATGGATGACTAGATTGAGTGATCACCTCATTACCTACCTGCCAGTACCATCATCCTCCATTACCTCATCCATCACCTCTGTCCACCATCATCAACATCTCCATCATCTCCTCCTTCACCATCTCCACCTCCAACCTACTCCCTCATACCTCCATCTCCGTCCCTTAACTACCTCTCCCCTCCACCACAATACCCCCATCCCCCAACTTACCCTTCCTCCATCACACCACCTCTCTCTCCACCACCTCCGGTCTCTTCTCCCTCATACCACCACCTGCCTATCCCTCCCTCACCACTTCCTCCTCAAATATCTCTCTCTCTCCCTTTCCTCACCACACCACTACCTCTACCTCCCTCCCTCCCTGCCTCCCTACCCCCTTTCCCAACCACTCACCAGCTTAGTGGCTCGGGCTGCCTGGGTTCGACACTGTGTCATCTCCCCCATAAGGTGAGATGAACCACGAAATCTGTTTTACCGACGCGAGTTTTAACAAGACCGCCTTTCTAACGCCATCGACACACACACACACACTCAGATAATCATATGGTCAACATTCAATACGGCTCTTGGGTAATAGCTTCCCCACTCTCACCCCTTTACCATTTCCCCCCAAATAGTCCCTCCAGCTGCACGATTTAGAGCCAACATCCCTCGCTCGCCGGGATGAAAAGGACGCGTTGTAAAATTACAGAGCAGACTCAGGGGCCAATGGAGGGCTGTGGAGGGCTGGTGGAGGTGTAAGTGGAGGGTGTGGAGTGGAGAGGTGTGGGTGGAGGGGTGTGGGTGGAGGGGTGTGGGTGGAGAGGTGTGGGTGGAAGGGTGTGGGTGGAGGGGTGTGGGTGGTGGGTAAGTCAGGGAATATTTTGCTTCTGTGTGCCTGGGAACGCTAGAGGTCTGGTTGGCTCTGTGCCACCCTCGCCTCGCTGTCTGGTTGGTTGGTTGGTCGGCTAGTAGGTTGGTTGGTTGGTTGGCTGGTTGGTTGGTTGGTTGGTTGGTTGGTTGGTTGGTTGGTACAGGAGGACAAATGGGACCAAATAACAAGTTGTGATTCTGTTTACAGCAGCCTACAACCACCACCGCACACGCCATGACATTCTTCTCTATCACTCCGCTTATTGGAAATTTTGCTCCGTGACGCTACACTCAGCTGACAACAAAAACAACTACAATAACAACAGCAACAATACAAACAGCAATCAAAACAAAATCAGCAGAAACAAAAACAACAATAAATTCAACGAAAAGAACAACAAAATCAGCAAAAACAGCAACAACACCAAAAACAATTATGGAAAAAAAACAGAATGATGTAAGTATATGATTTTAGTTTAGATTATAATATTTTTCCTGTAACCAGATTATATCATTAGAATATTGCCACAAATTATGCACAAAAACGTGAAAAAACTTAAATATTACGGTAAAGAAAAAGAAGCAATTTATAGAACTAGGAATTTCGCCAGATTTCAATATTGTTCTTAACCCAGATTATAGCACTGAAAAAATCCCCCCCCCCCTCTCCCCATCATCTCTCCCTCCAAAAAAATGAGAACAAATTAGCTCTCCAATTTTTTAAGTCACGTGAAAAAAAAACCCCGACAAATATGTCATAAAAAAACAACAATAGGAATGAAGAAATTTTAGCCACGTCACCATCACCAACTATGACGTCACCATCACCCTCACTATAACGTCAACACCACCAACCATGACGACACCATTACTCGCCATGATGAAGACCCTAGTATTGTAACTCAGGTAATACACACAGGTAAAATGTTACATGGACGAGGACGAAGAACGAGACACAGACGTTGATGAAAGACGACGAAAAACAGTGATCATCGTGACGTGGTTCCTTCTGACGTCACTATAAACCACTGATTAATAAACAGGTAACTCAGGTGTGTCAGGGGTGTAAAGTCTGTTCTGATTACTGCACTGCTAAATGCTGCCTTGTTCACTGCTGTTATGTTTATCACAGCAGGTCATATACTTACAGTGATGCTTTCACTGTTTACTCACACTATTGCTGCTGACGGCTGACTGCTGACACTCACCTATGGGAAGAGAGAACACGTGTTAGTAGTGAAGATGATTTAAATGATTCACAGTTTCATAATGTTTACAAAATTTCAAAGAGTTTAAATAATTTCCAATGGGTTAAGCTTCTCTCTCTCTTTTGTCAGCAGGTGCACAAGACACCGAGAGAGAGAGAGAGAGAGACCCTGTGAGGCGGAAAAGGAGGAGTAATGTGGAGATGAGGCTATCTGTTGGAGGTCAGAAGTCATCTATCATCATCATCGACCTCACAGAGACACACCACGAGAGGTTGGAGGTACCTCTCGTCTACCTCCACCCACCACACTCTTCACGCTAGTTCCGTTGGCCTCATTCCTCTCGCCAGTGTCTCTATGTGATTACTGTGACCCTAACTTCCTGTGGTCGTCCTGCTGGGTACACTGGTGGGCGTGGGTGGTACAGAGAGACCGACCAAGTACCACAGGATTCGGTCTTAACTCCACCTCTCTCACTCATTCGGTCTCACTTAATGCCACGTTAGGTCATTCTTGGTTTTCTTCGGGTTCATTCGGTCCATTGTGGTCATTCAACATCGGTCTACTCGGTCTCACATGCTGCCACTCGGTCCACAAGTCCTAATCGAATTCCTTGAGGTTTCATTTAGTCCTAAGCCTCGGTCTCAAGTGAGTTATATTCAGTCTCACGCGACTAAATTTAAACCTACAGGTATTCATTCGGTCTCATAGGGAAGTCAACCCATATATTAAAGTTTCAATAGGTCACACACACACACACACACACACACACACACACACACACACACACACACACACACACACACACACACACACACACACACACACACACACACGTCGTTCAGCATGTCTGCTTCATTAGGTCACGCTTGGCAACGAGCTCTGGCATCTGGGCAGTGAGCGGAGATCAAACACCCTTCAGTGTGACACAGCGCTGTAATTCAGGTCATGGTGTGCTGCTGTGAATTCCAATGATGCTTGGTGCTGTGAATTCCAATGGTGCTTGCTGTTATGTGCTGCATTGGTTCTTGGTGCTGTGTGCTCCATTGGTGCTTGGTGCTGTGAATTCCAATGATGCTTGTTACTGTGTGCTCAAATGGTGCTTGTGTCTGTGAATTCCAATGGTGCTGTATGATATTGTTGTTGGTGTTAAATCCTTTGTCTTCTTCTGCTGTTGCTCTACCTGCTGCTGCTGGTGGTGTGCCGTTAATAGCAGTAGGTGGTGTAGCAGGGGAAGGGGTTTACAAGTGCCACAGTTTAAGGCAACGTTACTGCCGTGTTTTAGGGTAAAGACCCGCTAATGACGGTAGCATTGGTGGGTCATTAGTGTGTGTGTGTGTGTGTGTGTGTGTGTGTGTGTGTGTCTGTGTGTCTGTGCGTGCGTTGGGTAGTTTGCCACCATCCACAGATCACAAGAACAGTTCTGAAGGAGGCGAGGAAGACTCATACTCGATTCCTCTTTTAATTTCTCCATCAGGCAAGTTAATGAAAGCTAGATTGGCTGACGTGTAAAAAAATGTACATTGACTTAATTTAAAACAACACGCACGAGAGAAGATTGTTTGTAAAAACACACACACACACACACACACACACACACACACACACACACACACACACACACACACAAGAAGAGATTGCTTAACAGAAACATAAGGCGAACATACTGAGTGAAATGAACAAGTAAAAACAAAAGAATTGAAACGAAGAAATACACAAATGTTTAAAGAAAAAGTAAACACAATAGAATGTTTAAAACATCCTGGTCTTTCAAAGTAATCAGACGAAACACAAAACTAGTGACGTGTTGAGCGAAACAATCATGACCTTTTATAACCTTGGTGTAGTGTCTTATAAAGGTCAAAGTCAAATAATACAAATATTACACATCTACAGTACTCTTATCTGGCTACTGTATGGTGCATGAGTTTTAGCACAAGTCCATCAGTTGTCTCTGGGCAGCATCCAGAAAGTGAGGGATGGATGGACAACTCAGGAACTCTTATATCTCACGGTACCTCTTCGGCATCACCACCAGCAGATAACATTACTGAAAACCTAAGAGTATAACAATTCTCTACCTGATGAACTCTGTAGATACACCTGACACTAAAGACCCTCTGAGTACTACCAAGAGAAGTTCATCCTCAATAAAGTTTAAAGGTAAGATATGAAAAACTTTATATCTTTATGCGGGAGTAAAATTTTCAGACTGAGACAGACATCCGCAGACATTACCATATCATTTCAAGCTCTATAAACCAGGTGTAAAAAAGACATATCTTTTTTATGAATGACTTTTTTTTCATTTTAAATCAAATATCCAAAAACTTGCCAAGAAAAAACCAAAAAAACTTTATCTTCAGGAGAAAGTTAAGTCTTATATGCTCCCGTTCTCCAGAAGTCAGCTTTTTGGTACAATTTCTCTTAGCTGTGAAATCAAATCTCCTGAAATTTCCACGGGTAAAAAAAAATTCCTTACACTAGGATGGTTTAAGCTTCATAGAAACCTTTAAATGCGGCCACTTGCTCTGTTTACACCCTCTATGGGCCATTATAAGAATACAGTGTCACCATAAAGGGTAAATTTTAGCGATAAACAGGTGAGAATGGTGAAAAGGCGGCAAGAAAAGAAGCCATGGAGGGTACAATAAACATTTAATCTACAGCCATGGAATGTTTTATACAAGACAACTGAGAGTAAGTTATAAAAAATAATAAATAAAAAATAGAAAATAATAATCCAGCTTCCTCTTTCTAATCTGCAAAATATTAAAATTCAAGAAAATTACAAGGAAGATCGTGTGGAGATGTTTCTTTTGCTTACACTGAGAGAAAAAATTATGATAATCTCAATATAGCGGAAAACCAAAGTGGTCTGGGGGTAATTACCTTTTCTCTACAGCAACTGAAGCGTACGAGGACTGTCTTACAAACCGAGAATCAAACCTTGGCCACTCTACATTATCTGGGGGTTAATTTACCAGCTAAGACTCACACCTCAGCCACTCTACACCAACTGGGAAAAATGTTACCAGCTTAAACACAACACCCTAGTCAGTCTACACCAGTTGAAGACAGTGTTATCAGACTAGACGTTCGCCTTGGCTATTCTGCATCAGCTATAGACAGTGCTGCCAGACTAGAATCACACCCCAGCGAAGCGTAAATCCCACTGCAGTATTACCAAAACAGGATCCCTGGGGCCGCATTGCTTCTTGGCCTTCCGAGGCGCTCCTAACTAATGTAGGTCGTGGGCAAAGAGGGTCAGGGAGAGACAAATCCTACAGAGGCATAAAGGATTACTTGTGGTTTGGGCGAAGGAGAAGACAGGAATGGGAAGAAAGAGAGAGAGAGAGAGAGAGAGAGAGAGCGAGAGAGAGAGAGAGAGGTGTGATCTGGAAGGGAAGAAAGACAAAGTAAGTAACGAGAGAAAGAGAATGTGTGAAAAAGGAAAGTACAGAAAGAACAAGAGGAAGGAAACATAAAGGATAATGGTTACTTGATGCAGCTTATGTGTAATGCCAACCTCTCTCTCTCTCTCTCTCTCTCTGCGTGTTTCTGTCTCTTATTCTCTCTTTCTATGTCACAATCTGTCTGTCTTTTCTCTAATTTCTATTATCACCACCACAACCACCACCGCCATCACCATTAGTCACGTCACCAACACCATCACCAACACCACCACCATCACCTCTCACGCTTCCGTCACCACTACCACCACCACCATCACCTCTCACGCTTCCGTCACCACTACCACCACCACCATCACCTCTCACGCTTCCGTCACCACTACCACCACCACCATCACCTCTCACGCTTCCGTCACCACTACCACCACCACCATCACCTCTCACGCTCACCACTACCACCACCACCATCACCTCTCACGCTTCCGTCACCACTACC
Source organism: Homarus americanus (assembly GCF_018991925.1). Classification (NCBI taxonomy): domain Eukaryota; kingdom Metazoa; phylum Arthropoda; class Malacostraca; order Decapoda; family Nephropidae; genus Homarus; species Homarus americanus. The sequence goes on from NW_024735005.1 coordinate 12,056, forward strand.
ACCACCACCATCACCTCTCACGCTTCCGTCACCACTACCACCACCACCATCACCTCTCACGCTTCCGTCACCACTACCACCACCACCATCACCTCTCACGCTTCCGTCACCACTACCACCACCACCATCACCTCCCACGCTCGACTAAGTAAAAATTTCCCCCGCCAATCAAACAGGAAATTGTCGATGAGTTATGTGACTTAAAATCTGGGCTGCGTGAAGAGAAATTCTACCCACTATAATTCAGATTTTTCTTTTTTTGGAAGGGGGGGGGGGGTTTGGGGGGTTGGTATGCAAATCGCCCGAGTGAGATATCAATGATTCAATTAACACTCGTGGTAAAATGTTCCCCGCATGATGGCTTCCTGTCAGTAGGGCCGGAATCTGAAATCCCGCGATGTAATCTGAACATGAATTTAACTCGTTGCCTTTGGAGAGGAAAATATCGATGGAAATGACAAGTATCTGAACAGGAAATCGAATCACAGTCTTTTGAGGGGAAAAATATCACAGGAAAACAACTGAGTCTTGAAGTGATCTGACTATGAAATCGACTCCTGGCAGTTTGAGGGGAAAATCCAAGAAAATCCCTCTGTCTCCTCATGATATTTTACCATGACAATATTCTGGAGGCATGAAGTAGAGAGATACATTAATTAGGTAAACTAACAACCATAAGGACTAGAGGGTATAGTTAGGTTAGGTTAATTTGACATCTACAGGGTGTCTCAAAAATGTATCCACAGTGGCTTACTATTGGAAATCGTCTGAATGTTTGTATAATATTACTGAGGTCACCTGTAATTAAGGATTCAGGTTTCGTCATCTACATGTGTGCTAGTATAATATAAATCATCTCTCTCTCTCTCTCTCTCTCACCACCCCCCTTCCTTGACTCACCCACCTACCTCTCACACCCACTTCCTCTCTCCACACATTCACTCCCTCTGACTTTTTCCTCCACTCCCAACCTCTTTAATCATTCTAATCCACCTTCCTTCCTTCCTCCCTCTTTCACTCTCAACACTCACACTTCATCTAACACTCCTTCACACTTCATTCTCCCCACACTTCAATTTAGATTTTGTCATTGCCTTCACACTTCACTCTAAACCTCTTCACTCTCCACACACTTCACACTCTCCTCACACTTCACGCAAGACCTCCTCTCCTCCCTCACACTTCACTCTTAAGCTCACACTCCCACCATCGAGGTCATACTCATCTTCCCGTGACCCCTGACATTTAGAGGCGAACAAGAGACGTATTATAGAAGTGGTAGTGAAGCAATAGCGTCCAGCTCTCTCTCTCTCTCTCTCTCTCTCTCTCTCTCTCTCTCTCTCTCTTTTCTTTCCCTCATTCCTCCCCCCTCCTTCTCTTTGCCACTCTCCCCTTCCCTCTTTTCCTTCCTCTCTCTCCCTCCCTTCCTCCCTCCCTCCCTTCCCTCTCTCTATCATATTTGCTTCTGGACATTACTACCATTACACTGGGCAGTATTAATGGCAGCCTGTGTCCCTGTATATACGTATGAATCTGCATCACCTAATACTTGAATGTGACCGAGAATGACCTTTGAGTATGACCCCTGAAGATCGAGAAAAATATTATAAATCCGGGGTATGAGAATGACCTATGACCTTAAACGAGTACGAGAATGACCTTTGACCTTAAACGAGTACAAGAATGACCTACGACCTTAAACAAGTACGAGAATGACCTCTGACCTTAAAAACATTAAAATACGGGTAAGAAAATGACCTCTTGACCTTTCAAAATTATTCTAAATATTATAATTACCTTTTATCAACAAATTGTTTAAATCTGAGTAATAATGTAAGTTATAAAGAATTGAACTTTGACCTCTGGCAGTGTGAGGTCAAACAGAGGTGGGGTAAGCTACTCCTAACAACTATAACTACCCCTTAACAATCATAACTACTTTAGCTACCCTTAGATCATCTTGACTACCCTCTAACTCCTATATCTACTCCCTCTCTACCATAACTACCTCCTAACTACCCCCTAAGTACCATAACTACCTCCTACCTTCTCTCTAACAGGCGAAGTGGTCGTTTATTATGTAATTACCCCTAAACTATTGGCTCTCTGGGATTACTATTTAATTGAACAGGTTAATGATCGTAATATGCCTTAATTACTCTAACCAATGGCGTCTCTTCTCGCTGTGACTAGAGAGTAATGGAGGACTGTACTGTGATGTGCTGTGATGTGATGTGCTGTGATATGCTGCTGTGCTGTGTATATAGGTGTGTGTATATATAGATGTCTTTAGTATGCTGTGATGTGCTGTGCTGTGATATGCTGTTATGCTGTGTCTATATAAACTTGTGTATATATATATAAATGTCTTCGGTGCCAGGGTCGTGTTGGCTGGCACTGTGGTATACACATTCGTTACTCACTGTCAGCTCTGGTGGTATAAAGGTTCGATTCCCGGCAGGTGTGATGGTGGGAGTCATCAGAGGAAGTGGTGGTTGTCTCTCTCTCTCTCTCTCTCTCTCTCTCTCTCTCTCTCTCTCTCTCTCTCACTCTCTCTCTTTTGTTATTTAGTTTCCCCTTAAGTAACATTAACAAAGATAAACAAAAAGAAACGCAAAAACAAACAAAGTAACACAAATAAACACACAAACAAACAAACACAATAACGTAGACAAACACAAACAAACACAATAACAATCTTTCTGTCTTTGTCTGTTTGTTTGTTTGTCAGGAGCTGTTTTTGTTATCTCTATTTGGAGGTCACCTGAAGATTAGTCCCCCCCCCAGCTTATTTTACCTGGTGATTAAATACCCTAAAGATACCTTGGGTTAAGTTAGGTTGGGGTTAGGTTGGGGTTAGGTTGGGTTAGGTTGGGTTAGGTAAGGGTTAGGTTAGGGTTAGGTTGGGTTAGGTTAGGGTTAGGTTGGGTTAGGTTTGGGTTAGGTTAGGTTGGGTTAGGTTGCAGGGAGTTAGGGTTAAGTTGGGTTAGGTTAGGGTGGGTTAGGGTTAGGTTGGGGTTGGGTTGGGTTAGGTTAGGGTGGAGTTAGGGTTGGGAGTTAGGGTTAGGTTGGGTTAGGTTAGAGGGTAGGTTAGGGTTAGGTTAGGGTTAGGTTGGGTTAGGTTAGGGTTAGGTTAGGTTAGGTAAGGGTTAGGTAGGGTTAGGTTGGGTTAGGTTAGGGTTAGGTTGGGTTAGGTTAGGGTTAGGTTGGGTTAGGTAAGGGTTAGGTAGGGTTAGGTTGGGTTAGGTTAGGGTTAGGTTGGGTTAGGTTAGGGTTAGGTTGGGTTAGGTTAGGGTAGGTGTGCCACAGGTAAATTATACAACCACTTCAAAAAAATATCTATTACATAACTGTTTTATCTTTTTTGCAATACGGAATTAATATCAACACTTCATCGGCCGTAAGTGATTTAGAAACTGTAACTGATAAGATAAAATACTTATTTATTATTACCTTACGATTTATTACATTAATATCGACACTTTATCGATTATATGTGATTTAGAAATTTTAACTAGAGAGATTGTGTTCTGGTTTACGATTTAATTCAGCGTAAAGAAACTCATTTGCATTGTAGATTATTTAAAATGGTGTTTGAAGTGAGTTTCCCGGCTGGTACCCATTATGTCAGAGGATAATGACTAGTTTTTTTATTGCTATTTACTTGAGGGAGTTTTTATATCTAATGGTGTTTGTTTATAGTGGTGTTGTGTGTTGTGGTGTGTGTTGTGTATGGTGTGTGTGTGTGTGTGTGTGTGTGTGTGTATGTGGTGTGTGTGTGTGTGTGTGTGTGTGTGTGGTGTGTGTGTGGTGTGTGTTGTATATGGTTGTGTGTGTGTGTGTGTGTGTGTGTGTGTGTGTGCGTGTGTGGTGTGTGTGTGTGGTGTGTGGTGTGTGTGTGGTGTGCGTTGTGTATGGTGTGTGTGTGTGTGTGTGTGTGTGTGTGTGTGTGTGTGTGTGTGGTGTGTATGGTGTGTGGTGTGTGTGTGTGTGTGTGGTGTGGTGCAGAGGGCGCCAATAAGTGAAATTGTTACTGTTCGTTTGCGTTTATGCGCCAATAGAGAAACAATGCTTCCCACTGCCACCTACACGCCCATAGAGGTGCAGTGGAAATCAGCAGCTCACTACCACCTACACACATATAGGGGATGCAGTGGAAATCAATGCTCCACTGAACCACCTGCGCCAATAGACAGGAAATTAAGGCTCCATTATATCATCTCTTGCGCCAATATAGAATTGTTTCTATTGCAGGGTGTTCAAGTACATCTTACACTCTGTACACATTGACTACACTCTACCTATCATGTGTGTGTGTGTGTGTGTGTGTATGTAAGTTTAAAGAAGAAGAACAACAACAACAAAAGAAGACACAAAGGGAGACAAATGATAAAGAATGGGAACTATGAGAAGGCAATAACTTGAGATAAATGGAGAAGAATGAGGCAGATGCAAAAATATGTGATAAATTGGGTGTTTGGCTTCGAGAATTGGCACGTATAATGTCGAGAGGGGGAGAGGGGGAGGGGGAGGGGGGAGGGGGAGGGTGGAGCAGGAGCATGATGATGATGATGGAAGTCTTGTGGAAAAATAAAAGTTGAGATACATATTAGAGATTCTCTCTCTCTCTCTCTCTCTCTCTCCTCTCTCTCTCTCTCTCTCTCTCTCTCTCTCTCTCTCTCTCTCGTCTTCTATACAGCTCTCCCACTTCTCGTTCCACCACCTCTCAGTCTTATCTATTTTCTTTTCATCTTCATCTTCCTCCTCCTCTTTCTCTTCTTCTGATTCACCTTCTTCACTTCCTCCTCCTCCTCCTCCTCCTCCTTCTCTCAATACCTTCCCCCTCCGATTCTCTCTATTCCCCCCATTCTTCTCACTGTTTTTTCTTAACTCTTTCTTTCTCTCTCTCCTCTTATTTCTTTCCTATTTTAACCCTCCTCGTCTCTTCCTTCTCCCCTACCTTCTGGCTTCGTATCCCAGCCTTGCTTTCCCCCAAAATCTCCCTACATTCACCCCTCCTCCCCCCTCCCCCTCTTCCCACCAGAGTCCTTGTGCAGGGAAACAGACAACCAGTCCTTCTCTCCCCCCTCCACACTTCTCCGCCCCCTCCTCCACACTTCTCCCCCCTCCCTCACCTCTCCCCTCCCCCCCCCTCCACCTCTCCGCCCCCTCCTCTTTTCTTAACTCTCTTTTATTCTTACTGCGACAGACTGTGACTCCCCCCCTCCCTCATCTCTCTCATCCTCTCCTTGTGGATTGTCTCTGTTATCCTTCCCTTCCTCACCCTTTCCCTCTTCCCATTTCCTTCCTTCCTTCCTTCCTTCCTTCCTTCCTTCCTTCTCCTTTTCCTCCTCTACCTACTTCATCACCTCCCCTCTTCATTCCTTCTCCCTCATCCCCTTCCTCATTCTCACCCACCCCTCCTTCCCCACCCCCTCCCCCGACACCTCCCTCTCCCCTCCCCCCCAGTTAGGTGCATAATAGATTGGATCACGTACCAAAATGTTGCTCAGATCCAACAAGGCAGCAAATAAGGTGTGTGTTTGCCACCGTCACACACACACACACACACACACACACACACACACACACACACACCGCTCCTCTGCCTAACATGGTGTGTATTATTATTATGTATTAACACTGAGCTGCCTTACACCTACGTGGAGGCGTTGGTGGACGTTTTGACATTTATCATTAATTTTCATGTGGGTGTGAGGGGAGAGAGAGAGAGAGAGAGAGAGTAAACCTTCTCTTTACTTTTTAAACAAACATAATTACCTTTTCATTACTCACCTTCCCTAATGAGCGTCGACATAAACATACTATCTGGTAACCTCGTCCCTCTCCTTCCCTTTCTCTTTCTCTCCTTCCCTCCCTAACACCCTCCCTTTCTCTCTCTCTCCCTCCCTCTCTAACACCCTCCCTTTCTCTCTCTCCGTCCCTCCCTCCCTAACACCCTCCCTTTCTCTCTCCCTCCCTCCGTCCCAAAAGCTAATCCATGTATGAACAGATTAAAAGTGTGTCTCATCGATTTATCCCCTCACTCTCTCTCAACATAACACACTCACACACTCACACACTCACACACTCACACACTCACACTCACCCACTCACACACACTCACGCACTCACCCACTCTCTCCCACAACACTCATTGACTCTCACATGCTCTCTACCGGTACAATAACACACTCACACGCTCTTACACACACACACTCCCTACCATAACACTGTCACACACGCACTCTACTAACGCTCTCACCAAGATATTTACACTAATGACTAAAGCAATCCCAGAGAGCAGGTGACCTTGTTTTTATTCTAATGAGGTTTTAATGTTAAGATATTATATGTAACGCGGGAAATTTGGCTCCAGTGTGAGAACTTTAGATGTAGCGTGGGAATTTTAGGTCTAGCGTGGGAATTTTGGGTCCAGCGTGGGAATTTTGGGTCGAGCGTGGGAATTTTGGGTCGAGCGTGGGAATTTTGAGTCGAGCGTGGGAATTTTAGGTCATGCGTGGGAATTTTGGGTCGAGCGTGGGAGTTTTTGGTAGAGCGTGGGAATTTTAGGTCTAGCGTGGGAATTTTGAGTTCAGCGTGGGAATTCTGAATACGAGGTGAGAATTTTTGACACTAACTTTAAGAGAGAAATCCTAACGACATAACACAAGCCATAAAAAACTCGTAATTACATAAACAATTTCTCTTATTGTCAACATTAGATAAATGCAATTACCTATTAGAGTCGAGTCTCAGTGCAATTTCGACGGCATTATGGCTTCCATCTTTGTTTATTGAAGTTTCACCACTAAAAATCAATAATTGTGTGTGTGTGTTTATCTCTGTGCATGTACATGTGTATAAATATTTGCACGTATGTATGTATGTATGTATGTATGTATGTATGTATGTATGTATGTATGTATGTATGTATGTATGTATGTATGTATGTCAGACCAAGTTGACTCCTGTTACCAAATTTACACAGGAACGTCGCCGACCGCTTCTCTACCGCCACTGTGTAAATACAACTTTAGTTACGGTAAGTGTGGAGCCTTTTAGTGCATCTTGGGATCTAGCCTTCCTGTGTAGTCTATTACTGTCCCGTGGCATCACTTCTCTGCACCCGAGGTAATGGTCGTTTGGTGGTTGTTGTGGTTGTTGTGGTGGTAATAGATGTTCGTTTGGTGGTTGTTGTAGTTGTTGTAGTAGTAAGTTGTTGTGTGGTGGTAGTGGTGGTTGTTGTTGTTTATATTATATTATTACTACTGATATCACCATCATCATCATCATCACATTAAAAATACAAACATACCACACTATAGTGCTTCCCCCACCACCCCCCACCACACACCCATACATACCCCCACCCCCACCCCCCACACACTATAAAATACGAAATAATATTGGGATAAACTATTCAGAAACATGTACAGAATTACTGAAACATTTACATGGGCACTCAGTATGACGAACACAATGTTAGTTTTTTTTAGCTAATTTTAACTCGATGACAGACAGACAGATAGACATGACAGACAGACAGATAGACATGACAGACAGGCAGACAGACAGAACCCCCCTTCCCATATCCTTATCTCCTTCCCTCCTTCTCTTACACCCTCCGTTCCTCACCCTCCCATCCTCCCTCACTGCACCACTAGAGAGAGAGAGAGAGAGAGAGAGAGAGATCATTAGTATTCACAGACGATAATATTTTCTCATTTTTTTCGAATTTCCATATAGGAAAATGTTGCTACTTATGAATATTTAAATTTTGGGTGTGTGAGTAGGGGGGGGGATAGGAAGGTAGGCAGAGGGGTGGGTGAGTGGGTGGGTGAATGGGTGAGTGGGTGGGTGAATGGGTGAGTGGGTGGGTGAATGGGTGGGTGAGGGGGTGAATGGGTGAGTGGGTGGGAGAGTGGGTGTGTGGAAGGTCCCCGTCTAGAGAGAGACAGATGTGGCTTTACTGATGATAAATAAACCTGATATATTTCGTAACATTTGTTTGTCTGTTTTACGGAAATACTGAGTCATAAGAGACTTGCTCGTACACACACTCGTTACTTGTCGTCCTCAAGAGAGACAGGCAACCGCTCGTATCAGAGACAAACGCCAGCGCTGGCAGAAGAATGGAAAAAATATTGTTCGGTATAACTTCCATAAGGGTGTTTGTTTACTGTGTGGTTTGGACCTGAAGGGAAATGTCAGGCGACGCTGGACGCTCGCACTGGCGTCGTTTTTTTTGTTTTTGTTTGTGTTTTTACGATACGAGCGGGTGTGTTGTACAGGATTTCTCGCGGAGAGTAATCTTAGTGTGTGTGTGTGTGTGTGTGTGGTTGCCGCCATCACTCCAGAGCACCGTTGTAGCGTCGACTTGAGAACATTGGGGCGAGTGAGAACCCTGTAACTGTGTTGACTCGTCTTATCGCGGCGCAGCTTCTTTTCCCTCCCTCTTCCCCTCTCTGTCTCTCTCTCTCCTTCTCTTCCTCCTCCTCAGGAACTACCACTGTTTTTACGTCTCTGGTCCCCAGCAGCGCCACCAGGAAGTCTTACAATGTTTTACACGAGGGTTGAACAACAGTGCCATCTTCTCCACGGGAAAATTCTTTTATTCCGTCTCGCGCACCATGATACTCACCGCCCCAGAACACGGCGCCGGGGAAGATGAAGTCGAGGAAGACTGAGACGAAATGTGGCCATTCTAGCATCGTGATATCCGAACCCAGAGCAAAAAACAAAGCGACAAGGATGGAGGTAGAGCGTTTTTCTATCGGCTCTCAAGGTACAAACACCACAGTCAGTTAAAACAACAGCCCTATAAGAGGTGTATAAAGACCCGGCTATGTGAGGTGGGTCAGCCGCGCCTCACATACGGACCCTTACCTGCGTCACCCACCCCGTTATGGTTGATATACGAGGGTGGGCGGGGGTGGGCGGGAAATAATTAACACATTTATATTTCACGTATAAATAGCAAAGTGTCAGTTATAATTCACACCCACACTGTATCACACACACACACACACACACTGTACCACACACACACACACACACACACACACACACACACACACACGTCAGGAGGGTCTCGGGCACGCAGCTGCTACAGTACCTCCGTCAGTAGTAAACAAGGAACACAATGGTCAATGGAAGCGACCAATCGCCTCGACAAACTGAAGGTCTGTTTGGTTATGTCACCCTCGACTGATGCCTCAACGAGCTATGACAAATGAGGTGGACCTACCCTCGAGGACGACCCACCCACATCCTGGTCCTACTCCACCACACCTACTGACGGAAGGGGTGGAGGACCAGCTGTCTAACACGTCTGGTACAACATCCTCCAGTACACTTCACCCCTAGTACACTTCACCCCAGTACACTTCACCCCCCAGTACACTTCACCCCCAGTATACTTCACCCCCAGTACACTTCACCCCCAGTACACTTCACTCTAGTACACTTCACCCCAGTACACACCCCCAGCACACTTCTCACCCCTGGGGCACACTTCACCCCAGCACACTTCACCCCCAGCACACTCTGGCACCCCTAGTACACTTCACCCCAGTACACTTCACCCCAGCACACTTCACCCCAGCACACCCCCACCCCCAGCACACACTTCTGCACCCCTGCACACTCCCCACCCCAGCACACTTCACCCCCAGTACACTTCACCCCCAGTGCCCCACCCCTGCACACTTCACTTCAGTACACTTCTACCCCCAGTACACTTCACCTCCAGTACACTTCACCCCAGTACACTTTACACCAGTACACTTCACTCTAGTACACTTCAATTTCAGTACACTTCACTTAGTATTACACTCTTCACCCCCTATACACTCCCACCCCCCAGTACACTTCAATTTCAGTACACTCCCACCCCCAGTACACTCTACCCCCCAGTACACTTCACCCCCCAGTACACTTCACCCTCCAGCACATAACAACATCTACGGGGTTTACAGACAACGCCAAGAAATTTACCAAATAAGTTTTCCTTTTTTTTTACTGACAAAAAAATATGTGGAAAATCCTACGACTCATCTTGTAACAACTGGAGAAAAAATACATCTATCATCTCTGTGTTTTTGTCACGTAGGAGACGTAGGAGTGTTGCCAGGAGACCATAACTTTCCTACACTTAACCAAAACCTAACCTAACCTTCGCAACCATAGTAAGATTATCAAAGATTCATAAGTAACTTGTATGTTCACTCTATGATTCACAACACACACACACACACACACACACACACACACACACACTTGGTAGGGAAGAGGGTGAAAAGAGTCAAGAGTGGAGAGGGATGGGAAGAGGGATGGAGGAGAGGGATGGGGGAGAGGGAGACACAATGGAGGAGGAGAAGAAGAAAAAGGAGGAAGAGGAGGAGGAAGAGACGAAAAGAAAGAGAGTGATAAAGGAGGAGAAGTGGGAGAGGAAGAAAAAGGGGAGAGGAAGAGGAGGAGGAAAAGAAAAAGAAAGAGAGAGATATGGAGGATGAGAAGGAAGAGGAGAAGAGGAGGGAGAAAAAGAGGATGGGGAGATGGAAGAGGAAGAGAAGAGGAGGGAGAAAAAGAGGATGGGGAGATGGAAGAGGAAAAAGACGAAGAGGGGGAGAGAGAAAAGTGAAGAGAAAGCGGGAGAGAAGAAGACGAAGAGGGGGAAAACGGAAGAGGAAAAAGACGAAGAGGGGGAGAGAGAAAAGTGAAGAGAAAGAGGGAGAGTATTCAAGTGTAGGTGCTCGTTGGGGTAGAAGAGAAAGAGTTGAAGAGATTGGTTAGCTGAGGGTGGCCAAGTATGTACACTACACCCATGTCGTCTTTCACAGGGGCAGAGAGCCATAGTGAACTAGCTGAAAAGGGGCGTCTCTGAGGAAGTGGGTGGGCGAGGGGGTGGGCGGGCGAGGGGGGTGGGGGGCGGGCGAGGGGGTGTGGGTGGGGTGGGGTTGTGCATGAGAGAGAGAGAGAGAGAGAGGAGAGAGAGAGAGATAAAAATCATTAAAATTCAATAGGCTCTTATTCTTATCATCTAATTACCCCCCCCCCTCTCTCTCTCTCTCTCTCTCTCTCTCTCTCATGGCGACACACAAGTGGTCCTCAAGAGTCGCTGATTCTCATTTACGGAGATATAAAACAAAGATGAGGGGAGGGAAAAGAGGGGAACACCCACCCACTTAAAGAGGGGAAGAGAGAGGGGAATAGTGGGGGGAGGAGAGGGGGGGGGAGGGAGCTATGGGAGAGGGGAAATCCGAGAGATGGGAGAGGCGGAGGGGGAGGTAAGGTAAGGGGAAGGCAGCCAACCTACTCAAGGGTAAGAGGGGAAAATCAGAACACGACTCTCCTACGGTTACTTCCCCTTTGAGGCGTGGTGCGTTGTAACCATGGCAACCTCCCCGTACCTGCAAAGAGGGGAAAAACCCATTAATAATTCATAATGAAACAGGTGTGGTTCTGAAGTGGCCAGGGTCATATGATACCACTTGAGGTGTGAGGGGAGAGGGGGAGAGGGGAGAGATGGGGGGAGATGGGAGTGTTATGAGGTGTTGTCATGGTTAGAGGGGTTAATCAGTGAGGTATCGTAAACAGAGAGCTTTGAAGGGGTGAGGGGAAACAGGAGGGGAGGACATATTGAAGGGGAAATAAACAAAGGATAACTGAGGATAAAAGAGAGACAGAGAGAAAGGGAATGAGATGAGGAAGAGACACAAAATGAGAGAAGGAAGTAAAGAAGACATGATGAAAGGGGATGGAAATCGACAAAAAAAATGTGATGGAAAAAGGAAAAGGTACAGAATAGGTGATTTCCTCCCATCTTTCCCACATATCCTCACACACACACACACACACACACACACACACACACACACACACACACACACACACACACACACACACACACACACACACACACACACACACACACACACACACACACACAAGCCCTAATATCTACCTACCCTTCCCTCTCCTCATACACCCTCACCCTCTCATCCCATCACATATTTTACCTCCCCACACATTCTACCCTCTCCCTTTACACCTCTCACCCCCCTCCCATCTCTCCCATTACACCTGTCACACTCACCTGTTCCCCCCTCACCTCTCCTTCTCTCACCTGACAGCCAGCCATCCATGGTATAGTATAATGACAGTCAACACTACACAGGTACACCTCATTACACAGTACAAATACACCCCCCCCCCTCCACCTGTGGCTGCTGCAGGAGTCAGACGCCCTTCGACAGCAACCACCAACCCACAGAAGGTAAACGGGGGGGAGGGGGGAAGGAGGTCCTCGGAGCGTGAAAATGTAAACAATGAAATAATTAACCTGAAGATTTAAACACCCTCAGTTTTATATTATTTTACCTGGGAATGGTTTGGTTAGGTTAAATAACACACACACACACAGCACACACACACACACACACACACACACACACACACACACACACACACACACACACACACACACACACACGCGCGCACTCAAAAAACCGTGTGGTAAGCTATAAGCGTCGCACGCCTGACTCTCCTTGCCCTACTGCACACAACCTCCTCAGCATCCAGCGAGGAAAAAAGATGCTGGTAATAATAATAATAATAATAATAATAATAATAATAATAATAATAATAATAAAGATGAAGAAACGGAGGGGAGAAGGTGGAGAAAAGGAGGGAACAATGGGAACAAAACAGAAGACAAGAGAGGAACAAGTATATGAAATAAAGAAGGGGAGGAGGGAAGGAAGGAAGGGAGGGAGGGAGGGAGGTAGGGAGGAGGGAGGGAGGAGGAGGGGAGGGAGGGAGGGAGGAGGAGGAGGGAGGGAGGAGGGAGGGAGGGAGGAGGGAGGGACATACCAAAAAGCTGCGACGACACTTTAGTTAATAACAAGGTAACTGTGGTTGACTGTGGTGAGGGAGGAACAATCGGGAGGGTAGTAACAGCACAGATTGTATGGACCGGAGGGAGGGAGCCCTGAGTGTGACGGGGCCCTGGGAGTAACGGGGCCATAGGAGTAACGGGGCCATAGGAGTAACGGGGCCCTGAGTGTGACGGGGCCCTAGGAGTAACGGGGCCCTAGGAGTAACGGGGCCCTAGGAGTAACGGTGGGGCCATAGGGAGTAACGGGGGTTCTGAGGACGGGGCCCTAGGGAGCAACGGGGCCCTAGGAGTAACGGGGCCATAGGAGCACGGGGCCCTGGAGTGTGACGGGGCTCCCAGGAGTAACGGGGCCATAGGATTAACGGGGCCCTAGGAGTAACGGGGCCCTAGGAGTGGCGGGGCCCTAGGAGTAACGGGGACCAAGGAGTAACGGGGCCTTAGGAGTGACGGGGCCCTAGGAGTGACGGGGCCCTAGGAGTGACGGGGCCCCGAGAGAGGATGTAACCACTTGTATCCATTACTGTAATAAGTGACATCAACACGGGTCACCAAGGGCTCTCTACACCACTCTCATACCACCATGTCTACTGTGTTGTGTGTGTGTATGAGCGTGTGTGTGTGTGTATATCTGTGTGTATACATAGTAGTTTTTCAAGCATCTCCTGTAATGCAGAAAAAAACCTCACTTAAACCAAGAAAATACATTACATCCGGCTACCGTGGTTACCAACGTGCATTAAACCAACTCAAAAACAGCAAATTAAAAACCTTTCAACACAAAACGCAACTTGACTCCCTAAATTAAAACGCAAACACTCCAACCACTTGTTAAGGAGAGTGTGTGTAAAATCTGTGAGGTGTTTTCAAAGCTATTGTTGATATTGTTTGGGAATTTTTTAGTGGTCAGTGCCATATATCGTAGTTTGAGTCCTAGAATTGTAGTTTGAGTCCAAGAATTGTAGTTTGAACCCTAGAATTGCACTTTGAACCCAAGAATTGTATGTTTGAACCCAGGAATTGTAGTTTGAACCCAAGAATTGTAGTTTGAACCCAAGAATTGTAGTTTGAACCCAAGAATTGTAGTTTGAACCCAGAATTGTAGTTTGAACCCAAGAATTGTAGTTTGAACCCAAGAATTGTAGTTTGAACCCAGAATTGTAGTTTGAACCCAAGAATTGTAGTTTGAACCCAAGAATTGTAGTTTGAACCCAAGAATTGTATGTTTGAACCCAAGAATTGCACTTTGAAACCCAAGAATTGTAGTTTGAACCCAAGAATTGTACACGTATTCCCTTCTCAATGCATCTCAGCACGTCGAAATATGACTTACAAACATTTTGGAACACCCTGTAGGTATTGAGTGAGGTGAGATGGACAGGTTTAATTGGACACGGTATCCAGCGACGTGAGGATGTCCATTAATGTATTTATCAATGTCCAATGTTGTAGGTTAGGTTAGGTTAAGTGAGTCAGGACAGCTTGACACAACACACGTGATGGTGGGTCTGGTTGTGTGAGTGATGTGGCATTTGTCCTTCCTCTGATCCACCGCCACACACACACACACACACACACACACACACACATACCTCACCACCACGCCTCATCACCACCACCTACACGCCTCACCACCCAACCACACACCACACCTCTCACCACCTATACACCTCACCACCTATACACCTCACCACACACACACACGCCTGAGGTGACTCCCTGATGGCAACACTTTTATAATGTCTTCTGTGAGGCTTTGTTGTTTTTACTCAACCAATAGCAGCCATAAGAGAGAGAGAGAGAGAGAGAGAGAGAGAGAGAGAGAGAGAGAGAGAGAGAGAGAGAGACGGCTCTCCTCCACTCTAATCTATTCTGGAGTCGGAAAAACTTGGGTAAATTTTCTCCCCAAAACGACCCCCTTGAATATTGTTACCACTGGACAGGCAGTAGCGTACCTTAACCTTAACCTAACCTAACCTAACCTAACCTAACCTAACCTAACCTAACCTAATCTAACTAACCTGACCTGACCTGACCTGACCTGATCTAATCTAACCTAACCTGACCTAATTCATTCTGTTTCTATGATCTTGTATATAACGTTATCAATATATTTTTTTTACATCAGTGATTGACTTTAACCGTTACTGTCTACCGTTACTGTCAGTCTACCGTTACTGTCTCCCGTTAGTACACAAACAGTCACCTGACCAAAGTACTGTTATGGTTACAACTTCGTGTATACTGTTATTACCTACTGTTACTGACAATACACCATTACTGTTACCGACTCTTACTGTTACAGCCACCGTCTACCGTTACCGTTGCTCCCTGTTGCCTTGAACTTGTCACTGTTAGGTATTTCATTATTCCTCACTATTCCCCAGGTGAAATAAGCTTGAGGTGATGCTTAAATCTTGAGGTTCATCAGGTGAAATAAGCTTGAGTGGGGGCTTAATCTTTAGGTTCATCAGGTGAAATAAGCTTGAGTGGGGGCTTAATCTTTAGGTTCATCAGGTGAAATAAGCTTGAGTGGGGGCTTAATCTTTAGGTTCATCAGGTGAAATAAGCTTGAGTGGGGGCTTAAATAAGAGATAAAACAGATGATAACAGTGTAGATAGTATAGTGTAAATGTCTTCCTCTTCTTCCTCCTCCTCCTCTTCCCCCTCTTCCTCATCCTCCTTCCCCTCTTCCTCATCCTCCTCACTGCACCGCCATCCTCCTAACTTGCTTGGACTCATCCCATCGGACGTGTAGTGTGTGATAACGACGCACTTAACACACCCTCGGAGTGTTGGCTATATTCCACCCGAGTGCGTGAGAGAGAGAGAGAGAGAGAGAGAGAAGAAGAGAGAGAAGAAGAAGAAAAATGAGATAAGAGAGAAGGGAGACAGACAGACAGACA
Source organism: Homarus americanus (assembly GCF_018991925.1). Classification (NCBI taxonomy): domain Eukaryota; kingdom Metazoa; phylum Arthropoda; class Malacostraca; order Decapoda; family Nephropidae; genus Homarus; species Homarus americanus. The sequence continues at coordinate 27,860 of NW_024735005.1, forward strand.
GGCAGACAGACAGACAGACAGGCAGACAGACAGGCAGACAGACAGACAGACTTTTAAGAGACAGTTATACTCCTCCCTGGAACTGACCCAAAAGATGTGATTCTCGTCCCGGTTTTATTTACAAACTTCTATGTGTCTTTCCTTCCATTGTAGAACTAAAATTTACTCTTACAAACTTCAATTCCTTTTTTTTTTCTCTCTATTTTTTAACTATCGTTTATTTATTCAAACATAAATCTAAGCAAAATTTACTTGTATAAATTAAAAAAATATATATTTATTGGTTTTGAGAGAGAGAGAGAGAGAGAGAGAGAGAGAGAGAGAGAGAGAGTGTGTGTGTGTGTGTGTGTGTGTGTTGTGTGTGTGTGTGTGTGTGTGTGCGTTTAAGGATCACTCAAGCCCCCCCCCCACCAAAAAGCTTTAAGCTGTAATGAATGAGTGTCTCAGCAGAGGTCAGCAATAATGTCTTGAAGCTCCTCTGCTGATTCAGTGTAGGTGTGTTGAGAGCGTTTCCTTGTAGGGCGAGTCACTTGTCAGTCAGTGTTAGAGGGTGTCTGACTCGCTTACTCTACTCCACGATCTTTACTCTTTACTTTGTCTCTTGTTTCTTACTCTTTGATGTCTCCTCTTCCTAGCTCCCTACTTTTAACCCTCCTTTCTCTACACTACTCTTTACTCTGTCTCTTATTCCTTATATTTTACTCTACATTATCTTCCTTACTCTTCACTTACTCTTTATTTTGTATTTTCTTTTTTGTCTTCAGAACCACCTATGAATGTATTGAGAATCCCTATTACACGAAACTCATTATACGAATCATCAGTAAAATCCGATATACGAATACCCCCCGTTATACGAATGACTTAAAATCGTTATAATGAATCTCTGGGAGGGAGGGGTGAAGGGGAGGTGGGTATGAGGTGGATAGGGGGATGGGGATCAGATGCCTCTAACTCTTGGGTGAGGTCCTTCGTCACCCATTTAACACGATTACCGATGTTGTCACCCCAAAGTCACCATAAAAAACTGTCCTCACGCCCGCAGCCCCGTTATCACCTGAATTATGGCCCCGTCGTTTGTCACCTACAACACCAGGGTCATTCTGGGTCATTATCACCACCCGCCCCCCCCCCAATTCTCGATATGCAGCCACGTGTCGGGGAGATGGCCGCAGAGGGAGGAAGATGAGGAGTGGGTGATGATGGAAGAGGTGGGGAGGAGGATAAAAGAGGTGGGTGGGATAGGGATGATGAAAGGGAGGAGGAGAGGTGGGTAGGTGGAGGGAGAGAATCGAAGGGGAGAGAGATTGAGGATGAAGAGAAGGAAGGAGTGGAAGGGTAGGAGAAGATAGAAGATGGGTAGTGTAGAAGGTAAGGGCAAAGAAGAGGATAGAGGATGGGGAGAATGAAAGGGACGAGGAAGAGGATGGAAGGGGAGAAAAAGGATGGATTGGATTAAGGAGGAAGAGGCTGTAGGATGGCCTTGATAGGGGAAGATATTAATATAGGATGTAATTAATGATGGAGGAGTTTGCACGCTTAATGTAAACAATACGTTAACCGAATGCACGTTAACCGGACACTCACCACATAGGATATAAAACTCGGGTCTTATAAAGGACTCTGCGTTAAGTAAGGATGAAGGAAAGCGAATACAAGGTAATTAACTTAGGGTCTTGTGCGCTAAAATAGGTTGACACTGAAGGAGGAAATGTAAGTGGGGGATCATTAGCTCAGGTGAAAAGAAGTTCCTCATCAGCCAAGGTGTTAATTAGGGTCTTCCAGGTGATGGGAGAAGATCTGCCTGGGGAAGAAAGTGGATGAATGCAAACACAAGGTCGTGGATAAACTGAAGTAGGCCGTGAAAAAAAAAAGAACGTGAACAAACTGGAAAGGTCGAGAAAGAACTGCAAAAAATTGAGAATGTGAAAACAAAAATAAGAAAGTTGTAAAAAAAAATATTAATAAATACTCCAAAAAGTCGTGAAACAAAATGGACGTCATGAATAAACATTAAACCACTCGAAATTTTGAAGAAAAAATCACGAAAATAAATGGAAAAGACAGAGGGGAAAAGAGGAAACAACCAAACAAGAGAAACACCCCCTCCAAAAAAATAAAAATAAAATAAAAATAAATAAATAAACAAACAAAATATCACACAAAATAAGAAATAATTAAAAAATAAAAGATCATTAAAGAAAAGCCAAACAGGATCTGAAAAAGGAGAGAGAAAGAGAGAGAGAGAGAGAGAGAGAGAGAGAGAGAGAGAGAGAGAGAGAGAGAGAGAGAGAGAGAGAGAGAGAGAGAATAGGTGGGTGGCGGTATAAGCGGATGGACATGATTTATTGTGGTAAGGATGACGTGAATGTGTGTGTGTGTGTGTGTGTGTGTGTGTGTGTGTGTGTGTGTGTTCTGACCTCATCCTGACTTGAAGTAAGACCTGTAACCATAAGGACAACCTGAAGCAATGACTTTTAATCTCGAGGATGACCTTTAACCTCGAGGATGACCTTTGACCTCGAGGATGACATTTAACCTCGGAGATGATCTTTAACCTCGAGGATGAACTTTGACCTCGAGGATGACCTTTGACCTCGAGGACGAACTTTAACCTCGAGGACGACCTGTAACCACGTACGACCTGAAGGGGGACCCGGAAAGTGTCAGATAAACATGATGGATGGCTGGGAGCTGATGGGGCGAATACCAAGTGACGGTGAGGAGGTGTAGGAGGAAGAACCTGATAAATGACACCTCCTTCTTCCTCCTCCTCCTACTTTCTTCTTTTTCTTCCTCTTAAATCCCCTCCTTGTCCTCCTCTTCCTCCTGTTATCTCTGTTTTTTCTTGTTTCTTTCATCTCTATTTTCTTTTTCTTCTTCCTGTTCTTCCTCTTTTCTCACCTTCTTGTTCCTTCAGTTCTGCTTCTTACACCTCCTACTTCTCTTCCTTATTCTTCCTCCTCCTCTTCCTACTTTCATACTTCTACTCTCTCACCTCTACCGTTTTCTTCCTTACCCTCTTCTTCGTTTCTCCTCTCACCCTTCTTCCCCACCTACTACTACCACCTCCTCCTTCTTCCCTTCCTTTCGTCCCATATCCTCCTCCTCTTTTGCCTCTTTCACCTACCTCCCCATCTTCCCTCCTCATCCTACCCCCTATCTCTTCCCTTCCTTCCGTCCCTCCTCCTCCTCTTTTACCTCCCCCCTCTTCTCTCCCTTCCTTCCGTTCCTTTCTTCCTCCTTCCGATCTCCCCTTTTCCCTTCCCATTTACCCTAGTTACCCTCCCTCCTACTTGAGGCTCCTTTGGAGGCTTTGTGATGGCTATAGGAAGTAAAGAGAAAGAGGAGGAGGAGGAGGAGGAGGAAAGAAGTGGGAAATGAAATGGTAGCGAAGATGAGGAGGAGGGAGGACATGAATGGCGAGAACAGGAGAGGCGAGGCGAAGCGAGGTGAGGTGAAGCGAGGCGAGGTGAGGAGAGGAGAGGAGAGGAAAACAAAGGAACTATTTTTCACCCATCAACACGAAATACATTGTTCTTTATCCCCGCATCAAACACTAAGGGATATATATAACTTAAAGATGATGTTGTCTCTTTGATGATGTTTGTCTACTGAAGCGGCGTGGACCTGCCGCCCAGCCAAGGCTTCGTCACTACCGCAGCTTTGGAGACCCAGGGGGCAATAATGAAAATATGAACTGACAGACAAACAGACACAGACCGACAGATAGACGGACAGACAGACAGATAGACGGACATAGTGTAGTATGTCCTGTCTTAACAACAACACTAACAACAACTAACAACAACAACAACTAACAACAACAACAACAACAACAAACAATAATAACCCTTAGATCACACTCACCTAAACCAGACCAAAATATTTCCACTAAACCAACAATAAAACTTTACCCTGACACGTTGCCATAAACCATAAGAAAAGAGTGTCATAAACCATGGAGACACATTGCCCAAAAAACTCCCCAGGGAAGTTGGCATAAATTTGGGCTTAGTGTAGAAAGGAGGGGGGAGGGGGAGGGGGGAGGGGGGAGGGGAGGGCGTAAGAGGGGAGGTAAAGAGGATAGTAGAAGGGTGGAGGGGAAGGAGGAAGAAGAAACGGGTAATATGGGGAAGGGGTGAAGGGGAAGGGGTGAATGAAGGTGGGAAGGGAGCTTATAAAAGGAGGGGAATGGGTGAGATTTACAAGTCTCGTTATTAGGTTAGGTTAGGTTAGGTTAGGTTAGGTTAGGTTAGGTTCAAGAGCAGCAATGCAGAAGGTAAGACGTACAGGTAGAGTTCCAATTGTCGGCAGGTAAGAGCAATAAAAGATGAGAGAGAGAGAGAGAGAGAGAGAGAGAGAGAGAGAGAGAGAGAGAGAGAGAGAGAGAGAGAGAGAGAGAGAGAGAGAGAGAGAGAGAGAGAGAGAGAGAACCCTGGTGGGCCCGTTCCATCCAATATTTTCTTTCCTCAGTCTTCAACTAATTCATTTCAGAAATTTACTCCGACAGTCTTATTTTTTTTTTTACTACAGTCTGGTCCCCAAGTGCCTGATATACTTTCATTAATTCCTAAGTCTAATACATACATACATACATACATACATACATACATACATACATACATACATACATACATA
>NW_024735005.1:37500-65000 GCF_018991925.1 Homarus americanus
CACTCCTCTATGTTCCCCTCCATTCCTTCCTCACCTCCTCCTCCCTACCCCTTCCCTCACTGCCCTTCCCTCACCCCCTCCTTCCCTCACCCCTCCTCCTCACGCCCGCCCCTCACCTTCCCTTCCCTCACCTCCCCTTCCCTCCGCCCAGCCTTCCTCCCTCCTCCCTCACATGCCCTTCCCTCACCTCCCTCCTCACCTCCTCCCTCACCTCCTTCCCCTCACCCTCCTCCCCATCACCCCTGCTGGGCCATGTGTCAGGAACAACCTAACAGATATAAATCCAAAAATTACGAAATCGAAGTGCATGAAATAGCGGCGGGCGGCGGTGGTGGGTGGTGGGTGGTGGGTGAGTGGGTGGTGGAGTGGTGGGGCGGTGGAGTGGTGGGTGTGGTGAGGCAGTGGAGTGGTGGGTGGTGGGGGCGGTGGGTGTGGTGAGGTGGGGCAGTGGAGTGTGGTGGAGTGGTGGGGCAGTGGGTGGTGGGTGGTGGGGCGGTGGGTGGTGGTGGTGGGGCAGTGGGTGGTGGGTGGTGGTGGTGGGTGGTGGGGCAGTGGAGGTGTGAGTGGTGAGGGCAGTGGGTGGTGGGTGGTGGGGCCGTGGGTGGTGGGTGGTGTGAGGCGGTGAGTGGTGGGTGTGGGGCGGTGGGTGGTGGGTGGCAGGGCGGTGGGGTGGTGGGTGGTGGGGCGGTGGGTGGTGGGTGGTGGGGCGGTGGGTGGTGGGTGGTGGGGCGGTGGTGGTGGGTGGTGGGGGCGGTGGGTGTGGTGGTGGGGCGGTGGGTGGTGGTGGTGGGTGGTGGGTGGTGGGTGGTGGGTGGTGGGTGTGGGGCGGTGGGTGGTGGTGTGGCAGAGCGGTGGGTGGCAGGGCAGTGGGGCAGTGGGTGGATGGTGGTGGGGCAGTGGAGTGGTGGGTGGGGGCGGTGGGTGGTGGTGGGAGGCGGTGGGTGGTGGCGGGGCGGTGGTGGTGGGTGGCAGGGCGGTGGTGGTGGTGGGGGGCGGTGGGTGGTGGGTGGGGGCGGTGGGTGGTGGGTGGCGGGGCGGCGAGTGGTGGGTGGCAGGGTGGTGGAGTGGTGGGTGGCAGGGCAGTGGGTGGTGGGTGGCAGGGGCGGTGGGTGGTGGGTGGCAGGAGCGAGTGGAGGGTGTGGGTGGCAGGGGCGGTGGGTGGTGGGTGGGCAGTGGGTGGTGGGTGGCAGGGCAGTGGGTGGTAGGTGGCAGGGCGGTGGGTGGTGGGTGGCAGGGCAGTGGGTGGTGGTGGGTGGCAGGGCGGTGGGTGGTGGGTGGCAGGGGCAGTGGGTGGTGGGTGGCGGGGCGGTGGGTGGTGGGTGGCAGGGCGGCGGAGTGGTGGGTGGCAGGGTGGTGGGTGGTGGTGGCGGGGCGGTGGGTGGTGGGTGGCAGGGCGGTGGGTGGTGGGTGGCAGGGCAGTGGGTGGTGGGTGGCAGGGCAGTGGGTGGTGGTGGCAGGGCAGTGGTGGGTGGTGGGGCAGTGGGTGGTGGTGGTGGCGGGGCGGTGGGTGGTGGGTGGCAGGGGCGGTGGGTGGTGGGTGGCAGGGCCGGTGGGTGGTGGGTGGTGGGGCGGCAGTGGTGGGTGGCAGGGCGGTGGGTGGTGGGTGGCAGGGCGGTGGGTGGTGGGTGGCAGGGCGGTGGTGGGTGGTGGGTGGCGGGAGGCAGTGGGTGGTGGGTGGCAGGGCGGTGGGTGGTGGGTGGCAGAGGGCGGTGGGTGATTGGTGGGTGGCAGGGCGGTGGGTGGCATGGGTGGTGGGGTGAGGTGGGTGGTGGGTGGCAGGGGCGGTGGGTGGTGGGTGGCAGGGCGGTGGGTGGTGGGTGGCAGGGCGCAGGTGGTGGGTGGCAGGGTGGTGGGTGGTGGGTGGCAGGGCGGTGGGTGGTGGTGGGTGGCGGGGCGGTGGGTGGTGGGTGGCAGGGCAGTGGGTGGTGGGTGGCAGGGCGGTGGGTGGTGGGTGGCGGCGGCAGAGTGGTGGGTGGTGGGGCGGTGGGTGGTGGGTGGCAGGGCGGTGGTGGTGGTGGGTGGCGGGGCGGTGGGTGGTGGGTGGCAGGGGCGTGGGTGGTGGGTGGTGGGGCGGAGTGGTGGGTGGCAGGGGCGGTGGGTGGTGGGTGGCGGGGCGGCGAGTGGTGGGTGGCAGGGCGGTGGGTGGTGGGTGGCAGGGCGGCAGTGGTGGGTGGGCGGTGGGTGGTGGGTGGCAGGGCGGTGGGTGGTGGCAGGGCAGTGGGTGGCAGGGCGGTGGGTGGGTGGGTGGCAGGGCGGTGGGTGGTGGGTGGCAGGGAGCGGTGGGTGAGGTGGGTGGTGGGGCAGCAGTGGTGGGTGGCAGGGGGCGGTGGGTGGTGGGGGTGGCAGGGCGGCGAGTGGTGGGTGGCAGGGGGCGGTGGGTGGTGGGTGGCAGGGGCAGGGTGGTGGGTGGTGGCAGGGCGGTGGGTGGTGGGTGGCAGGGCAGTGGGTGGTGGGTGGCGGGCGGTGGGTGGTGGGTGGCAGGGCGGTGGGTGAGTGGGTGGCAGGCGGTGGGTGGTGGGTGGCAGGGCGGTGGGTGGTGGGTGGCGGGGCGGTGGGTGGTGGGTGGCAGGGCGGTGGGTGGTGGGTGGGTGGGGCGGCGGGTGGTGGGTGGCAGGGCGGTGGGTGGTGGGTGGCAGGGGCGGTGGGTGGTGGGTGGCAGGGCGGTGGGTGGTGGGTGGTGGGGCGGCGGGTGGTGGGTGGCAGGGCGGTGGGTGGTGGGTGGCGGGGCGGTGGGTGGTGGGTGGCAGGGCGGTGGGTGGCGGGAGTGGGTGGTGGGTGGCAGGGCAGCGAGTGGTGGGGTGGCAGGGCGGCAGTGGTGGGTGGAGGGCAGTGGGGGTGGTGGGTGGCAGGGCGGTGGGTGGGGGCGGTGGGTGGCAGGGAGGCGGGTGGTGGGTGGCAGGGCGGTGGGTGGTGGTGGTGGGTGGGGAGGCGGGTGGTGGGTGAGGCGGTGGGTGGTGGTGGCAGGGCGGCGGGTGGCAGGGCAGCGAGCAGCGGGTGGCAGGAAGCAGGTGGCAGGTGGCGGGCGCAGTGGGGCAGGCGGAAAAACTCCTCAATGATCATTTCTTTTACCTTGGGAGTAATCATGTGATGGTAGGGAGACCTTATCAACCTGTGTGTGTGTGTGTGTGTGTGTGTGTGTGTGTGTGTGTGTGTGTGTGTGTGTGTGTGTGTGTGTACGTGTGTGTGTTGACGGATGATGGTGTGACCTTTGAAGATGTAAGTGTAGAGAGAGAGGAGGGAAGGAAGGAAGGAGGAGGAAGGAAGGAAGGAGGAAGGAAGGAAGAAAGGAAGGAAGGAAGGAAAGGGAGGGTGCAAGTGTATAGGATAGAGGGAGGGAGAGTCTCTCTCTCTCTCTCTCTCTCTCTCTCTCTCTCTCTCCCTCCTCTCTCTCTCTCTCTCTCTCTCTCTCTCTCTCTCCAATGCGTATTTAACTAAAACAAACACATCACACAAACAATTCTCCATATATTTCACCAGTTAAAGAAAAAACAAACAGAAACAAACACAACTATACACTGTTTATGGTCCTGTTTGCTTACCTTGTTTGTGTGTAAGAAAGTAAACAAAGATATTGTTGTTATTTTACCTTCCTTGTGATGTTGGAACAGGAGAATAAACTCGTATAGTCTTTTTCATCTTCTTTGTGTGGAGGAGGGAAGGAGGAGGTGGAGGGGAGGGGCAGGAAGGGAGAAAGAAGGAGGGGAAGAGGGGAGTTGGAGGATGGAGGGACGGAGGAAGAGGAAGAAGGAGGATAAAGTGGAGGAATGAGGAGAAGGAGAGAATGAAAGGGGGTAGAAAGAATAGGCAGAAGGAGGAGAAAGAGGCGGAAGGATGAGAGAGAGAGAGAGAGAGGCCTTAGCCTCTTTTGTGAATTTACAGAAGAAAAAATCAAACGCTCTTATAAACTGTAATTGTATATGCATAAAGTCGTGGGATACAGTTACCAGCTGGGACATGACTGTAACTGTATCTTGTAACTGTATCTTGTAACTGTGTCTTGTAACTGTTAACTGTAACCTGTTGGTGTATTTTTTGTATATTTCTGAATAAAGTTTAAAGATACGGTCAACGTTTTTTTGTAATTTGCTGTACCTGTTTTTTTTATACTTACAGTGTGTGTGTGTGTGTGTGTGTGTGTACTTACCTGACCCATTCATCCCTTGACAGTTCATCAATACCCCATTTCTTCGCAGCCAGTACTCAATGCCTGGTTAATTAATGGCATTTACTCAAGTTAAGACCTTCAAGAACCCCCAGAAAACCCCAGGGTCCTCGCCTCACCTTGCCTCGCCTCTCCTACCCTCATTCCTCTTCGCTTCACCTCTTCCCTCGTCGTCCCTCCTCGCCCTCTTCACTCCTCTCCTCACTTCGCTTCTCCTATCCTCATCCCACCTTGTATCACCTCTTCCCTCTTCTCCTCTCCTCGCCTCACCCCTCCTCGCCCTTCCCCTCCTCGCCTCGCCCTTCCCCTCCTACCCTGACAGCCGCGCGACAGAGCGAGTGGTGATCCAACACTCCCACCTGCACGACCCAAACGAGCTACTCATAAGTCAATTAAAACTCAAGTTGAAACAAGTCCTTTACCCCCGCCTCCACCTATAGGAGAAGTAGGGACCACCTGCACACCCCAGAATATTTTTACCTGATGATTAAACTCTCTAAACCTAACCTAACCTAACCTAACCTAACCTAACCTAACCTAACCTAACCTAATCTAACCTAACCTAATCTAACCTAACCTAACCTAACCTAATCTAACCAAATCTAACCACAACCCAGGTAGAGCTAGTGTGTTTAATATCATCAGGTGAAATACGCCAAGGGGTGGCTAATCTTCAGGTGATCCAAAAGTAATTACAAAACCTCCAGGTACATCTCTCTCTCTCTCTCTCTCTCTCTCTCTCTCTCTCTCTCTCTCTCTCTCTCTCTAACGAAGAGAACTCTTGTATAGTCACACCTGGATAACTATACTCCAAGCCAATTAGCCCCTCCCCCTCTCTCCCCATACACCCCCTCAGCTCTGGACACACCTGGTAATAGTGGTGGTAGTGGTGGTGGTGGTGGTAGAAGTAGTAGTGGTGGTAGTGGTAGTTGTGGTGGTTGTAGTAGTGGTAGTTGTGGTAGGTGCGTGGGCAGATCTTGGAATACGAGACAGACAGACAGACAAATGACTGTCTCTCTGGAACAACACCAAACAGCTGTGTCTCGCCTGGTTATGGCCGCTTCCTGACTCACTTTATACCTCTCTCTCTCTCTCTCTCTCTCTCTCTCTCTCTCTCTCTCTCTCTCTCTCTCTCTCTCTCTCTTTCCTTTATGGTGGTTGATATTCACTGTCTGTCTGTGTCGAAAAACCTGTAAATCTGTCTGTTTAGCTGTGTGTTTTGTCTCTGCCTGTTCATCCCGTCTACCTGTCACTCATTCTGTCTATCTACCCACCCCGCCCTCCCCCTGCTCTCACCCTCACTACAAAACAGCCAATCAGATGGTAGGGCATAGCAGGATGACCTACTGGCCCGTCGCTATGACAACCACCAAGCTTTTTCCCCTCACCTTCTCGTCTCCTCTTTTTCTCACCTCCTCCTCTCACCCATTCTTCCCCTCTTTTCTTCCCTCTTATCCATTCTTCCCCTCTTTTCTTCCCTCTTATCCATTCTTCCCCTCTTTTCTTCCCTCTCACTCACTCCCCTCACCTACACTTCTCCTCTTCCCATCTTTACTTTCTCTCCCTCCCATTTCCCCTCACCCGTCCACACCTACCACAAATCAACCCATCAATTCCTCCCCATCTATCTCCCTACTCTCTCCTCTCCCCTTTCCTTTTCCCCCTCATCAACACCTCCCCTTTCTCCCCTCAATTCCCCTCTTTCATAGCACGTCGAGCCCAGATGTTCTCTCTCTCTCTCTCTCTCTCTCTCCTATGTCTCCCCAACCAGCCTCAGACTCGGCTTACAATCCCAACACATATATATTGAACCCAGCTGTGTGGCACTTAGCATTATTTTGCCTTCCTGTTTGGCTTTGTCCCTAACTTGCCTACATTGTTACTCTCTCTCTCTCTCTCTCTCTCTCTCTCTCTCCCTTCCTCCAACACTCTCGCTTTTGTTCACTTTCACAACTCACCGAGCAAAAGCGCATCAAATTTTTACTCTCCTTTCACCCATTCTTCCTTTCTCCCTTATTTCTTACTTTCTCCCTTATTTCTTACTTTCTCCCTTATTTCTTAATTTCTCCCTTATTTCTTACCCTCGCCCTTACTTCGTTTCTCCCTTATTTCTTACTTTCTCCCTTACTCTCATTTGTCTTACTCTTTCCAACTTCTTTATTCTATCTTACTCTTACTACTCATCTCATTTCCTCCTCTTCTGTTCCCTCTCACCTCTATTTCCCCTCTCCCTTCCCCTCTCACCACTATATCCCCTCTCCCTTCCCCCTCAGCCACTCCCAGTAGACACAGAAACAAGGGGAAAAACTCGACACAAGATGAGGGTAATTTTGTAGTCTGTTTTATTCGACAAATTTGTGGAAGAGGGGCAGGAATTTTTACTCTCTCTTTCTCTCTCTCCTCCCTCTTCTTTTCCTTCTCTTCCCCGTCCTCTTCTCTTTCTCTCACCCTCTCCCGTTTCTCTTCCCCTTCCTCTCTCTCACTCCATCTTCTCTCACCTCATGATCAAAGTCCCGAATGTTACCTGGTGGGAGTGGGGTTAGGTTAGGTCAGGTTAGGTTAGGTTAGGTTAGGTTAGGTTAGGTTAGGTTAGGTTAGGTTAGGTTAGGTTAGGTCAGGTTAGGTTAATGAAGGATAGGATCATATTATGGTTAAGGTAGGTTAGTTTAAGTTAGGTTAACGCTAAGGTGATTGATCTTTAAGTAAAATAATTAGGGGGTGTCTAATCTTCACGTCATCCCCTTGTGTAACCAGGCCCATAAAAAACAACACTAATTAATGAGCTACCTGTCCTTTATGCTCTCAAAAATACCTGTTTTAATCACCTGAGTTAAGATAAAAACAGTAGTGGTGTTTTTTTCTTTCCCACAAACAAGAATTATGTTTGTTTACAGGTATAATTTGTCCCTATAATTAGATATATTTACAGGTGAGTAAATAGTCCATATAACTATGTTTATTGACAGAAACACACACATACACACACACACACACACACACACACACACACACACACACACACACACACACACTTTTACACACACCTCCAGCTGCTGATGTCAACAAGGCTGGGGGGCTTGGCCCCTTAACATATTCAGGGTATTGGTCTCTCTCTCTCTCTCTCTCTCTCTCTCCCTCTCTCTCTCTCTCTCTCTCTCTCTCTCTCTCTTCCTGTTTATCTGTGTGTCTGTTTTTCGTATCTATCTATCTATCTATCTATCTATCTATCTATCTATCTATCTGTCTGAACACCAAATATCATCACATACTGTAATAGTACACATACTTCCTCCTAAACTGACTGAACTGATCCTTGTTCTTCCTACCTGAGGGATACTTTACTATCGGTGGTTTACGACAGGCAATGATCTCAACTATTCCTCCTCTTCTTCCTTCTCCTCTTCCTCCTTTCTCTCGACCTTCGTTTTTCCTTCTCTCTCTCCATTCAGTCATCTCCAGTGTTAATTTCCTCCCTCCTTCCCTCCTTCCCTTCCCTCCTCCTTCTCTTATTCTTCTGTTTCCTTCTCCCTCGCCCAACCATGTTTCTTAACTTGTCCTTCCTCTCCCCCTACTCTCTCCTTGCTTTCCTCTGTTTCTGACCCTCTCCGTCCTTCTCCCTGACCCTCGTCCTTCTCCCTGACCCTTTCCTCCTTCTCTCTGACCCTCCCTCCTTCTCCCTGACCCTTCCTCCTTCTCCCTGACCCTCCTCAATCTCCCTGACCCTCCTCCTTCTCCCTGACCCTCCCTCCTTCTCCCTGACCCTTCCCTCCTTCTCGGCCACTCCCTAAATCTCCCTGACCCTCCGTCCTTCTCCTGACCCTTCCTCCTTCTCTCTGACCCTCCCCTCCTTCTCCCTGACCCTCCCTCAATCTCCTGACCCTCCTCCTTCTCCTGACCCTCACTCCCTCCTTCTCCCGAAGCCCTTCCTCCTTCTCCTGACCCTTCCTCCTTCTCCCCTGACCCTCCCTCCCCTTCTCCCTGACCCTCCCTCCTTCTCCCTGACCCTCCCCTCCTTCTCCCTGACCCTCCCTCCTTCTCCCTGATCCTTCCTCCTTCTCCCTGACCCTCCCTCCTTCTCCCTGACCCTCCCTCCTTCTTCCTGACCCTTCCTCCTTCTCCCTGACCCTCCCTCCTTCTCCCGACCCCCCTGCTCCCTGACCCTACTTCCTTCTCCCTGACCCTACCTCCTGCTCCCTGACCCTCTGTGTCCAGCTGTTGAAGTTACGTGATAAGACTCCCAAACTCTCATGGTGGCACCTCTCCAAGACCTTCCTCCTCCTCCCCCTTCTCTTCCTTCCACATCCTCTACCCATCTATCTTCCTCCTCCTCCTCCTCCTGCTTTCATCCCTTCTCATCCATTTTGTCCTTTCCGCCACTCCCTCCCTATCTTGTACCATCTTTCCTCCTTCCTTTCCTCCCTGTACGTTTCGCACTCCCTTTCCTCCCTCTCCCATATTCTCCTGTCTTTTCTATCTTCCCTTTCCCTCTCTTTCGGTCCCTCTATTTTATGTCTCTGTCTCTTTTTCACATTCATACTGCCTTTCTCCTTTCCTCCTCTCCTTTTCACCATTCCTTGATCCTCCCTCCTGTTCTCTCCCCCTTCTTCTTCCTTCTCCCTCTCTTCTATCCCTCTTCACCATTTCCTCTAGCCAACTCATCTCTTCTCCCTTCCTCCTTCTCTTTCCCTCTCCCTCCTTCTCTTTCCATCTCCCTCTCCTCCCTGCTTGAATATTCCTACACTTAGAGAAAATAAATGATACGATTATTTTCTCCAGTTGACACACACACACACACACACACACACACACACACACACACACACACACACACACACACACACACACACAATAAACCTTTTTTAAACAATATATATTTTCTGGTCAACATATTATATTGACCTAAATACTACAGTGCAATACCCTGGCCATCAGGATCATCTAACATCAAATAAACTATTGTTATTTCTCTTCAAATACACAACAAATAAACTAAACAATTTTACAAGAGTTATGGGTTAAAAATATATTCCAATGATAAAAAACGGGAAATTCAGAACTCATAGAAAACGGATGCTGTGGGTTTCGGTGTGTCTGAATGGGATCAAAGATAATTATTTTTTATTTTTTATTATTTTTTTTTCGTTTTATATATTGTGGTAAAAGTTTATACACATTTTATTTCCATTTTTCTTCATAGATTGTGATGGATTTTATCGTTTTGCTATTGCTTTTTTTTTTTTTTTTTTGTGAAGGTATTTGTGTCCGAAGCTGCTGATGTTGTGTGTTTTGTATTGATTTTTGTTATTGTGTAGAGAGAGAGAGGGGGGGGGAGAGGGGGTGGGGAGAGGGTGAGTGTAAGAGAGAGGATGGAGAGGGGATGGTAGGGGAAACAGTGAATTTCCCTCTCCATTCTTCATAATAAAATACATTGACTTGTACTTCCAAACCCAACCCAACAAATACTTCACAAAACCCGAGTAATTACAAAGATAACGACCCAATTCCCTTGTTTACTGTAATAATAAAACAATTATGTCACCAATAACGAATTATATCACCCCAATATACTTACAAAGTCCAAAATAATTAAGCATCATAAAGTAATTAAGTATCTTCAACAAAAAGTAATAATTTCAACAAAATATATATCTACTTTCTTTTTTACTTCTTACTTTCCTTAAAAAAATATACATAAACTTCGTATCCATAATCTTCTAAATCGCAATCCATTATAAACACCTGAATTAAACCACTACTATAATCTCATGAACACGTGAACTGAACAGGTGTTTCTATAATCACCCTATAATTACCTGAGCTATATAATGGTCAGGTAAATCCAATTAAAACATTAAGAACACGTAGACCAAATTATTGTTTATTTTCTCACTCCTTCTCTTCTACGTTTGTAAATAAAGGGAGATAGAATGCAAAAGAAAGGAAGAAAGAATAAGAATGGAGAGAATATAGTAGATGTTGTGGGTAGAAAGTGATAGGAGAGGATTAACACGACAACAGGTAGATATATCCACAGGTAGATGAGAGAGAGAGAGAACAAGTGGATGGCAATAAAAGGAGGAATAAGCAATTCAAGATTACTATCAACTCCTTAATAATAACCCCACAAAATAATAGCAATAATTCTTAACCTCATAAAATAGCAATAAATATAACCCCCATAAGATTATATTAAATACCTGTATAATTCGCTGTTAATTACATTACCTGGTGAGGAGAGTCAGGTATAGTCAGCTACACACCTGAACGACAAACATACCTGTAAAGAAAAGAATGACAGGTGTTAATTAGGCTCCACACACACACACACACACAAACAAGTAAACAACATAAACAAAAAAAATAAAAACATACAAATTAAAAATAAACAAATATAATAAAATTGTTTGTAAATGAAATCAAACTTTTTTAATAAGAATATAAAACATCTCTTTGTTTTCTCTCCGTCAATTCCACCAAGTCGACGTGTTATTCTACCCATTGTGAGTTGATTAATGTCAACTTCTTCCTGTCCATGTGGGAGTTAAGTGTCGCTTGTGAGACTGACAGGATGAGAGACAGAAAGGGGTGGAGGGAGAGGAGGAGGAGGAGGGAGAGAGGAGAAGAGGAGAGAGAGGTGGGGAGGGAGAGGAAGAGGAGGAGGGAGAGAGGAGAAGAGGAGAGAGAGGTGGGGAGGGAGAGGAAGAGGAGGAGGGAGAGAGGAGAAGAGGAGAGAGAGGTGGGGAGGGAGAGGAAGAGGAGGAGGAGAGGAGGAGGAGGAGGGAGGAGAGGAGAAGAGGAGAGAGAGGTGGGGGAGGGAGAGGAAGAGGAGGAGGGGAGAGAGAGAGGAAGAGAGAGGAGGGGGAGGGAGAGGAGGAGGAGGAGAGAGAGAGGAGAAGAGGAGAGAGAGGGGAGGGGAGAGGAGGAGGAGGAGGGAGAGGAGGAGGAGGAGGGGAGGGAGAGAGGAGAAGAGAGAAAGAGGGAGGGGAGGGAGGAGAGGGGAGGGAGAGAGAGAGGAGGAAGGAAGGAGGAGGAGAGGAAGAGGAGGAGGGAGAGAGGAGAAGAGGAGAGAGAGGTGGGGAGGGAGAGGAAGAGATAAATAGATGATAAAGAAGAGGGAAGAAAAGACAGTATAAAACAGAGGAGAGAAAGACAGAAACAATAACTACTGGAAAGAAAAGAGAAAGTAAAAGAAGAAAGAGTAAAAGAAAATGAAAGAAAGTATGTAAACAAAAATAGAAATACAACAATAACTTTCTTTAACCTAACCTAACCTAACCCAACCCAACCACATACTACAGTTAAATCCCTACGAAAATATTTAATAATGTTCCCTCCAGCTTTAAAAATTCTCTTCATGTACCCAACACTAAATTTTTATTAACCTGACAATAACATCCTGTCCAAGCTTTATATATTATCCCCAGACTACTATTATACTTTAAAGCAAAACCCATAAAGCTTAGTGGAGACTCCTAGCCCAAGACTCACTACCAGAGAGCCAGCTTTACTACCCGACAATAAGGTAAAAACTCTCTCGTAAAACATTCAGTGACGTCTTATAGAATCCGCGCGTGAATCCGACTTACCTTGTAAAAACGTAAACATGGGATCCCAGGGTGAAACGTTACCAAAGAGCTGTGTTCATTTATAAGAGTGAACAGAGACTCCTATGATATTATGTTCAACCCTAGGCAGTGAACACAAGTGGGAGAGCTAAGGAAGGGTTTAAAATCTTCCAGGGAGATGAATTTATGTGATGATTAGCTCCCTATAAGACAGATCACCTCCCTTACTCTCCTTGCTTCCTCTTTCACCAGTTTTCTCCCTCACACTAGTTCCTCCTCCTTCATCATACGTCTTCCTGATTCTCATTTATCTTAGGTAACAATTCCTTCATTCTATTTTTTTCATAACTTTTCTTATTCTAGTCTCTCTCTCTCTCTCTCTCTCTGTCTCTCTCTCTCTCACATGTTCTCACCTCACCTTCCTTCACTCTCCCTTCCGTCTTATTCTCCTCCTCCATCTCTTCCCTTTCCTCCTCCTCCTACTAGCGCCCCTCCCTTCTCCTTTGTCACCCTCACCATCACTCGCACGCCGCGGCACCTCCATCACGCCTCTACGTCATCTTAAACGCCTCTCTATCACGCCACAACGCTACTAAGTCATCCTAAACGCCATTAAGTCACGCCACAACGCCTCTATTAAACGCCAAATGATCTCATACCACGCCAATGTTACACCATCCATCGCTATAATTCTCCTTATATCGCCTATAATGTGTCTATAACTTGTTTACAGTTCGAGTAAGACGTAAACAATCGATCTATCCCATTAACTTTTCCTATTGTAACGTCATCACTCCACTAGCCAATGATACGTGTTTATCTGACGTCACAGGAGCCTCTTAGTAACACATTGGATATTTGGTTTTGACGTCAAGGAATCCTCAACCAATGAAATGAAATATTGATAAAATGGAACCGTGACGTCAACCCACACACCAACCAATAACGTGATGTATAATACAGACGGGAGCCAATCAGAGATGTTCCCACGGAGTTTATTAAGTCCACTTGAGAACTTATAAATATTTTTGTTCCGAAAATAGATCCTCAATGAAAGGACTCGTGAAAAACTGAAAAACATATACAAGCGAAGGACAGATTTTCCTCTTTTTCGTTGTGAATATTTATATACAAATACTTACACACACGCACACACACACTCACACACACACACACACACACACACACACACACACACACACACACACACACACAAAATATATATACACTACCAATACGCATTTACTCTCTCTCTCTCTCTCTCTCTCTCTCTCTCTCTCTCTCTCTCTCTTCTACCATGCCGTCTGGGACTCGGTATAGTACCTGACTGGGCTTCAGCCTCCCTTTGGCCTAATTAGATTTACTGGAGAGAGAGAGAGAGAGAGAGAGAGAGGGGAGAGAGAGAGAGAAAATCACTAAAGTAAAAAAATCAAATCACATATTTTGGGGAGAAAATATCTGACCAATCACCATCAAACCTTGGAATGACATAATCACACGAAACTTAAAGTAAATAAATCAATCACAATGGAAAAAATTCAATTCAAAATACTGTACCCAATTTAAGGAAAAAAAATAAGGAAACTAAAAAACAAAGAAACCATGGAAGGAAAAACTTGAGGAAACTAAAGAATTAAAGGGAAAAACAGGGAAACTAGAAGCGATTTACGTTTAGCAGGATATTGGTGTGTGACGGTAGGTGGCGCCTCATAGCTCTGCGTCCTGGCTGAGTAATAACACTATAGCGGGGAGAATGTTCCTCTGTCACTGTCGGCGGATAAGGAAGGAAGGAAGAAGGAAGGAAGGAAGGAGGAAAGGCGGGGTTGGGGGTGGAAGAGAAGTGGAAAAAGATGGGAGGTGGATAGGAGGTACAAGAAGGAAGGAAGGAAGGAAGTGGGGATAGGAAGAAGGAAGGGATGAAGAAAGGGAAGAGAGGAGGAAAAAGGCCAATTTACTACCATTTATCTTCGGTATACTGCTGCCGATAATCTACCTCTACCGCCGATATACCTCTACCGCCGATCTACCATCTACCGCCGATCTACCATCTACCGCCGATCTACCATCTACCGCCGATCTACCATCTACCGCCGATCTACCATCTACCGCCGATATACCCTCTACCGCCGATCTACCATCTACCGCCGATCTACCATCTACCGCCGATATACCCTCTACCGCCGATCTACCATCTACCGCCGATCTACCATCTACCGCCGATCTACCATCTACCGCCGATATACCATCTACCGTCAAGAAAGTATACCTGCACGCGGCGGCATTTTAGGTGAGGAAAGACGAAAGGCGCTGCGTAGAAACTGTGACGATGACCCGAAGCCGAGGTGACCGTAGCGGCTTCCTGACACTGTGGGAGAGACAGGTGAGACAGGTGAAGACAGGTGAAGCAGGTGAAGACTGGTGAAGACAGGTGAGAAGACAGGTGAAGACAGTTGAAGACAGGTGAGACAGGTGAAGACAGGTGAGACTGGTGAGACAGGTGAAGACAGGTGAAGACAGGTGAGACTGGTGAAGACAGGTGAAGACAGGTGAGAAGACTGGTGAAGACGGTGAAGACAGGTGAGACTGGTGAAGACAGGTGAAGACAGGTGAGACAGGTGAGAAGACAGGTGAAGACAGGTGAGAGACAGGTGAGACAGGTGAGACAGGTGAGGTGCAAGG
Organism: Homarus americanus; assembly: GCF_018991925.1. Classification (NCBI taxonomy): domain Eukaryota; kingdom Metazoa; phylum Arthropoda; class Malacostraca; order Decapoda; family Nephropidae; genus Homarus; species Homarus americanus. The sequence continues at coordinate 51,907 of NW_024735005.1, forward strand.
TGAAAGCTGGTGAGAGACAAGTGAAGACAGGTGAGACAGGTGAGACAGGTGAGACAGGTGAAGACAGGGGTGAAGACAGGTGAGACTGGTGAAGACAAGTGAAGACAGGTGAAGAGACAGGTGAGACTGGTGAAGACAGGTGAAGACAGGTGAAGACAGGTGAAGACAGGTGAGAAGACAGGTGAAGACAGGTGAGAAGACAGGTGAGAAGACAGGTGAAGACAGTGAAGACAGGTGAAGACTGGTGAAGACAAGTGAAGACAGGTGAGACAGGTGAGAGACAGGTGAGAGACAGGTGAAGACAGGTGAGACAGGTGAGAGACAGGTGAAGACAGGTGAGACAGGTGAAGACAGGTGAAGACAAGTGAAGACGAGACAGGTGAAGACAGATGAAGACAGATGAAGACAGATGAAGACAGGTGAAGACAGGTGAGAGACTGGTGAAGACAGGTGAGAAGACAGGTGAGACAAGTGAAGACAGGTGAGACAGGTGAAGACAGGTGAAGACAAGTGAAACACAACCTATAATAATAATATGTAACAATAATAATAATAATAATAATAATAATAATAATAATAATAATAATAATAATAATAATAATAATAATAATAATAATAATAATAATAATAATAATAATGGGTGGGAGGAAAGAGAAGGCAGACGGGCGGATGGAAAAAATGGGCGGATGGGCGTGAGGTTGAACCACACACACACACACACACACACACACACACACACTTAACTTCAACACATGAACTAACCGATGACAATTTATTCACGAAAAAGCCAAATTTTATCGTTTATTTCACAGGGTTCCTTGGCCAATAAGATGGCTGGTAACAAACCGTGTCTTCCTCCAGCCAATAAGATGCATTGAAACATACCAAAATATTCCACTAGCCAATCAAAGACGCCGAAATATATACATCATACAACACGTGTATTAGAAACACCATTAATATAAAATAAAAAACTTACAAATAATTAATACAAAAAATATCCTTAATACAATAAATCCTTAACAATAAATTAGTAAAATAATAAATTAAATAAATAATTATCATTAACGTAACACAAGAGGTTATATTGGCAACACTGGGTAGACCAAATAGTGTTACCAATACCTTACAAAATATTAACCCCCCCAAAATAACTAATATTTTTCTATATGACAAAAGTATATATATTTGCACGTTTAAAAATAGTTTGATATCATTATTTTAGGTATTTAATAAACAAAGTATTATAAACTAAAGGAACGAACTGATAAACAACAAAATAAACAGAAAACGGGAAATATTTTTTTTAAGGACGAACTAAATAATTTTCTAAAACTAAATTTATTATATTATGAAACCTTAGAATATTGCACTATGGCCTCGGTATAACATTATGACTATACTAAGTGGACGAGGAAACACGATATAATTCTCTCTCTCTCTCGCCTGACACCAACTGACGAACATATGAGAGAATGACAATTAGAAAATAATAATAATAATAATAATAATAATAAAAATAATAATAAAAATAATATTATAAAGTTTTAATTATCACGATTATAATGACGGAGGAAACAACATTACCGATTGGAGGTTAGTGAGTACCATATATTGTTATAACGCCGACATACAAGCGCGAGCGAAAATAGCCAAATTAAAACGGGGGAGGGAGTAAGGGGGGGATGGGGATAAATTAATATAAATTCAGTCATAGTGTGTTCTCCATCACCACCATCACCATCACCATCACCACCACCACCATCACCATCACCACCACCACCATACTGTCATCACCACCACCATCACCACCATCACCACCACCATACTGTCATCACGGGATTCCGCCGAAAAAATCTTTCTTTAGAATAAATTTAAATAAATACATTTTCTTAGGTTTCCTTTTTCCTTTGTTTATCTGCACCGTCTTATTCTTTCTTCCTTTCTCCCTTATTTATTCCCTCTCCCTTGTTCCCTCCTCCCTTTCGTTCTCCCTTTCTATTTTAAATCTTCTACCTCCCCTCCTCTTCTTCCTTTTACCTTCTCCCTCTCTTCCTCTTCTATCTCCCTCCCTCTTCCCTCTCCCTTCTTCCGTGCTTACACTCCCCTCCCAATTCCCCATCAATTTTCTCCCCTATCCCTCTTCCCCATCATCCACTTGCTTCACTTTCCACCATTTATCGCTTGGCTTTCCGACGTCGGCAGTCTCTCTATCCTATACGTCTATCCTCTCTCTAACTTTACTCCACTGAGGATAGACAATGCTATCTCCTATCCCCATAGAAACGTTAGGTTTAGCTATAATGACTAAACAAACCAACTATGAAATAAAATGACTAACACACAAAATACTGATTATGTAACAATGTAATTATGATAAAAGAAAATGAATATCAGGAAGTTTATAAGAGTTTCCCCCCTTTTAGCTAATCAAAGAAAACGTAAAGTGAAATGTAAGAGAATGGAGTCTAGTTAAGTCTATTTTTTACCTTATTTTAATGTTTCTATGTCGCGTAGAGGGCGTGGAAAGTATGTAGGGCGTGTAGGGCATGTGGGAGTGGATGTCATATAAGGCGTGGGAGGCATGGGAGGCGTGTAGGCATTCCAAAACCGTCTGTTAAAGGATAAAGTGCTTTCCTCCCCCCCCCTCCCCAAGCCATCACTCCTTCCACACCCTTACCATGACCAATAATAACAAAACAAACCCCCCCCCGTCTCTAACTGTGTCAAAAGCCACATCACATGTCTGAGGCCTTTTCCTGAATATGTCTCACTGATGAAAACTTTCCCTATGTCCTTTGTTTTCTTTTTGCCACTTCCTGTGTGTCTCAGTTTTATCCTGGATGACGCTTCTCTGGTGTGTGTGTGTGTGTGTGTGTGTGTGTTAGTCTGTCTGTGTCTGTCTGTCTGTAACCTAACCCCTATACCTGTCATTTTCCCTCGCTCTAAAATTTCTCCCTAAGGGAAATGAGCTATATAATGCTTATGGCCATTTTATATTTTTTTCCTTATGTTCATTTTTTCCCTAGCTCAGGTTCATTATTGAAAGAGGGATTTATTTTTAATCTGGGGATTATTTTGGGAGTAGTTTAAGGGGGTGGAAGGGGTTGAAGGGTTGGAAGAGGTTTGATATAAGGGTGGAAGGGTCAAAAATTGAGGGATATCAGGAATGTTTCAGAGGGTTCTAATATCATCCAGATTTTTTATCTCAAAACAAATATTTTCACCTCGTTTTTTCCATCTACCCAAATATTTTTTAATCCCAAACAAAAAAAAAATAATTGGGGCCTCAATTATATTTTTTCTCCTCCGTTTTAGTTTTTAGTTCATTTTATTTTTCATTCTGTCGCTTTAGTTTCACCCCAAGAGAGGAGAGGGTAATTTAACACGGGTTGAGTTCAGGTTTGACGGTCCACTGGGTTAGATTAATTGACCAGGTGCCGTGACAGATCGATGACGGGGGAGAGGGTCAGGTATAACCCAGCAACGAGTATATTCAGGTTGTCATTTCTAGGGGAGGAGATTGTGTAGGTGTAAGAGGTCGTAGGGGGCGTAAGGTTCTAGGACGGACATTCAAGCCCTTCGTCAGATCTCCAAAATAGGTCTTCGTCTGGAGTGAGGTGAAAGATGCGAAAAAAGAAGCGGAGGAAGGAAAAGAAGAGGAAGAAGAGGAGGAGGAAGAAGATGAGAAGAAGAGGAGGAGGTGGAGGAGGAGAAAAGGTAGTGGTCATAGAGTGATAAGCGTCATGTCACTGGTCCACCCTCTCTCGCTCGGGAAAAAGATAACAACATTGGGTCAACATATTTCTACATCTGAAGTTTAGGAACAAGAAACAGACCGCGATGGCGAACACAAAGGAGAAGAAGAGGGAAAAATAAAACACGTATTGGGATAAATGAAGAGAATTGATGAATGGTAAATTGAAATTGAAACGGGTTGTCTAGGTAGAATAGTACATACCTACACGTGACAGCAGTTTATGACAGCCTTCCTTGACACTGGCACGGTATAATGGCTGAAAGTGTGCCAGCAACTGATCGAAGTCAATCTATATAACACACATTAGAGGATTACCTGTGTGTGTGTGTGTGTGTGTGTGTGTGTGTGTGTGTGTGTGTGAAAAAGGAAATCATGCCTGTTTGTTCGATTTTCTCTCTCTCTCTCTCTCTCTCTCTCTCTCTCTCTCTCTCTCTCTCTCTCTCTCACACACACGACCTAAATTTCCTCTGACATAAAAACATAAAACCAAACACAAACAAAAACAAAGGTTCACCAACAAACAAAAACACAATTGACCTCAACAAACAATATTTACTAAGTTTCATCGGTCTTGGGGTTTTTAGGAGTTGAACTGCCAATTAAGTTACCAGAGAGCAAAGAATGATGCGAAACAGGATAAATTTGGAAGAGAGGGAGAGAAGAAGAGGAGGAGGAGAAGGGAAGTGGAGGGATGGAAGGGGGAGATGAGGGAAGGATGAGGAGGAGGAAGTGGGTAAAATGAATCATCAGGTATTTCACTTTTCTTTCCTCTATTGCATAACTTTTCGTAATCTCCCTTGCAACATTATCCCCTGCACACACGCACACTCAACCAATAGCAACACACTACCTTTACTCCTTCAACCAATAGCAACACACGACTCCCTCAACCAATAGGAACACACTACCTTTACTCCCTCAACCAATAGGAACACACGACTCCCTCAACCAATAGGAACACACTACCTTTACTCCCTCAACCAATAGCAACTTGCGACTCCCTCAACCAATAGGAACACATTACCTTTACTCCCTCAACCAATAGGAACACGACTCCCTCAGCAACCAACCGGAACACACCCTCTACTCCCTCAGCCAATGGTGCATTTTTCTCCACATCTGTAATGAATCGCTGTATTCTTACTGGTAAAAATGCCGACTTCATTAGAGTTTCCGACGTAATAATGTGAAAACCAACTCGTGTTTTTCTTGGGCACACCCGAGGAGGAGGAGGAGGAGGAGGGAGGAGGAGGAGGAGGAAGCACTATATCACGTTACGACTTATTACACAGCATGTAAATGGTGGCAGAAAGGGCCGCCTTCCTACACAACCCTGATTTATGCTCTCTCTCTCTCTCTCTCTCTCTCTCTCTCTCTCTCTCTCTCTCTCTCTCTGTACATGCTGATTCAATGTGGAATTGTTCTGGGTATGTATGTATGTATGTATGTATGTATGTATGTATGTACGTATGTATGTATGAACACAACACACACCTTTGCTTCACACCTTTACCTGTGTATACCTGTGCTGGCCTACACACACCTGTTAACGACACCACAACACAAATGCGAAGTGAATCACCTCATTACCTTCATAATTACCTGATTAAAGCGCCACTAATGCAGGTAAACTGGTCCATGATTCTCAAAATGATCGTAAGGTAAATTTTCTCTCGTAATTGGAGAAGTCTGAACGTAAGGTATTCGGCTGACTGCAGTTACGACATAAATGTGATTCTGAAATGTTCGCTTGTTAGATTTTCCGACGTTTATGGTGACGGATAAACGTCGATTGTATTTACGTCAACGTTTCCTTCACCGTGAAAGACGTGAGTTGACTCCTATCAAACGTTGATTGGTGTGGTGACCAGTGTATGTTGTGGTGTAGCTGGTGGGGGGAGGGGTCCTCACCACCACCACCAGCAGGAGGTCCTCACCACCAGCAGGAGGTCCTCACCACCACCACCAGCAGGAGGTCCTCACCACCAGCAGGAGGTCTTCATCACCACCAGCAGGAGGTCCTCACCACCACCACCAGCAGGAGGTCCCCACCACCAGCAGGAGGTCTCACTCACCACCACCACCAGCAGGAGGTCTTCATTATCACCAGCAGGAGGTCCTCACCACCACCACCAGCAGGAGGTCCTCACCACCACCACCAGCAGGAGGTCCTCACCACCACCACCAGCAGGAGGTCCTCACCACCACCACCAGCAGGAGGTTCTCACCACCAGCAGGAGGTCCTCACCACCACCACCAGCAGGAGGTCCTCACCACCACCAGGAGGTCTTCACCATCACCACCACCAGCAGGAGGTCCTCACCATCACCACCACCAGCAGGAGGTCCTCACCATCACCACCACCAGCAGGCGGTCCTCACCACCACCACCACCAGCAGGAGGTCCCTCACCATCACCACCACCAGCAGGAGGTCCTCACCACCACCACCACCAGCAGGAGGTCCTCACCACCACCAGCAGGAGGTCCTCACCACCACCACCAGCAGGAGGTCCTCACCACCACCACCAGCAGGGTCCACACCACCACCACCAGCAGGAGGTCCTCACCACCACCACCACCTGCAGGAGGTCCTCACCATCACCACCACCAGCAGGGAGGTCCTCACCACCACCACCACCAGCAGGATCCTCACCATCACCACCACCAGCAGGAGGTCCTCACCACCACCACCACCAGCAGGAGGTCCTCACCATCACCACCACCAGCAGGAGGTCCTCACCATCACCACCACCAGCAGGAAGTCCTCACCATCACCACCACCAGCAGGAGGTCCTCACCATCACCACCAGCAGGAGGTCCTCACCATCACCACCAGCAGCAGGAGGTCCTCACCACCACCACCACCAGCAGGAGGTCCTCACCACCACCACCAGCAGGTCCTCACCATCACCACCACCAGCAGGAGGTCCTCACCACCACCACCAGCAGGAGGTCCTCACCACCACCACCAGCAGGAGGTCCTCACCACCACCACCAGCAGGAGGTCCTCACCACCACCACCAGCAGGAGGTCCTCACCATCACCACCACCAGCAGGAGGTCCTCACCATCACCACCACCAGCAGGAGGTCCTCACCATCACCACCACCAGCAGGAGGTCCTCACCATCACCACCAGCAGGAGGTCCTCACCATCACCACCACCAGCAGGATGTCCTCACCATCACCACCACCAGCAGGAGGTCCTCACCATCACCACCACCAGCAGGAGGTCCTCACCACCACCACCAGCAGGAGGTCCCTCACCATCACCACCACCAGCAGGAGGTCCTCACCATCACCACCACCAGCAGGAGGTCTCACCATCACCACCACCAGCAGGAGGTCCTCACCACCACCAGCAGGCGGTCCTCACCACCACCACCAGCAGGAGGTCCTCACCATCACCACCACCAGCAGGAGGTCCTCACCATCACCACCACCAGCAGGAGCTCCTCACCATCACCACCACCAGGAGGTCCTCACCATCACCACCACCACAGCAGGAGGTCCTCACCATCACCACCAGCAGGAGGTCCTCACCACCAGGAGGTCCTCACCACCACCACCAGCAGGAGGAGGTCCTCACCATCACCACCAGCAGGAGGTCCTCACCATCACCACCAGCAGGAGGTCCCCACCATCACCACCACCAGCAGGAGGTCCTCACCATCACCACCAGCAGGAGGTCCTCACCATCACCACCACCAGCAGGAGGTCCTCACCATCACCACCACCAGGAGGTCCTCACCATCACCACCACCAGCAGGAGGTCCTCACCATCACCACCACCAGCAGGAGGTCCTCACCATCACCACCACCAGCAGGAGGTCCTCACCATCACCACCACCAGCAGGAGGTTCTCACCATCACCACCACCAGCAGGAGGTCCTCACCATCACCACCAGCAGGAGGTCTCACCATCACCACCACCACCAGCAGGAGGTCCTCACCATCACCACCACCAGCAGGAGGTCCTCACCATCACCACCACCAGCAGGAGGTCCTCACCACCACCACCAGCAGGAGGTCCTCACCATCACCACTGTAATAGGCCCCTGTCTCATCAACAGAACGTATTATATAAATGGGTCAATACATCTGATATTATATTCAGATTCACCACCCTGTAACTTTCCACTGTCTATGAGTAAGACATGAGATTGACACGTGAGCGGGCAACTTACCCAAGAGGGCGAGACCCATAGCTCAGCATTTCTGTAAGCACGCACTGCGATGCCCCTAAGCTTCAGTAGCTCACCACAACTCATATCGTAAGGACGTGACCTAACGTTTATCATACATAAACGCCGTCCCTTTCTCATTCACTCCTAGACAGTGAGACTTACGGTTGATATACACTCAGGAATTATATATACAACCTTTTATAATAAAACAAAGGAACTACCGTTTGGGTTTCGTTACTTAAAACCCAAATATAAATATGTGTGAACGGACTGGTTAATTGGACAAGCAGCCGATTCATATAGGTGGCAGCGGTGTGTACGGATTCTTCAAACTGGTAGTCGTATCATCCGTCTGTGTCTTGTGAAAAACAAGAAACCACACAGCAGTGACGCGTTACATAATCCGAGTGTTTAAAACTATATCCCGTATTGAGACGATATGTAGTGAGCGCTCCTTATCTCTGTCACATACAAATACGTGCAGAATTCGTAATATACAAATATTACAGCCTGTTGGTACATATCCAGATTGAGCCGGTTGAGATAGACTCCACTCAGCATTCCCTAGACATTACAGTGTTGCAGTGTTGAACAACAGTTTCGTAGCCTGGAATTCAATTGGTATTTCACTAGCAGCTGAGCAGTATTGTTGTGTCGTCAGCGCGAATTACGAATTCCGGTGTCATCATACAGATCTCCATATACGTGGACTGTGAAGAATTGGCACAAGGCAGTTTTCGCCAGCGAACCAGCAACCCACCAGTGTGATAACCAATCATCAGTTTTCTGATCGCCGGAGGAGGAACTCACCTACAGGTATTCAAGTGGACTCGTCTCTTACCAAAGCAGAAGCCTCTTCTCGTTGCCAAGGAAACCAGCAGCAGCGCACGCATCCTAGGAAGAGGCCCCACCCTCACTCCACTCAGAACTCTTGAAGGATCACATTTTCTATACAGACGTACTACTCTGTATAAATAGGTATTTAAATTACATAGTTCTACACACATGAACACGTTCGAGAGATATCTTCACACAGATAGGTTCGTCGGATAGGATTATTTCAATGATAAAGTGTCGAATGTAAGATTAATGTATTGGAATCCTATAATTTACAGTAGTTTGTAAGTGTCTGTCTACTTATTGATAGTTTAAAAATTAACTACAATTCATATTCATTTGTCTTGTAAATGAGAGGCAAGTGACTGTGTCAAACGGACGGTCTGGTGTAGGATATTGTAGAATCGGGGCAGGTAATCCTGTTGATCCTTTATGTTGAGCACATGCCAAACAATTAGCTATGTGTAATTCTATGTCTTTCTTCATAGTGTTCCAGAAATACTTCTTTCGTAAATCCGCTAAGCATTTATCACGACCTTGGTGACCTGCTTGTGGGACATCGTGGAACAATGTCATTACTGCTTTGCATAACGTGTCGATGCGACTATTTGAGACATTACCCTCAGGAGTTTTTCCGTCCTATGGAGTATGTTATGTCGTAATTCAAACTGACTTAGGAAGAAATAACTTGGGGAGTTTAACATCGCCCGATTCGAGAGCAAAAATAACAGCTGACCAATATGGGTGCGTGCGTTTGCTCATCTTCCAGCTGCGAAAGAGTGAATGTTGATACAGGCATTACTGGTGCTATATTTCTTGACAGGCGTCGGCGACAACATTCGCCCTCCCAGGTAAATACCTAAATTCGGGGTCAAACTCTTGAATTGTCAGATACCAGCGTGCTAATCTGCCTGATAAGTTTCTGCCATGGAACAGTTGGTGACTGCGCCATGATCAGTAAAACAGTTATCTTGTAGCCAAAGATAATGTCTTTGAACTTCTTAGTGACCACAAAACGGCTAACGTTTCTAAATGCGTCACCGAATAATGTGTTTCAGCATCGATTAGTTTGCGATTTGCAAATGCTATCACTCTAAACTTCCCACGCGTGTCCTCTTGCATGAGCACTGCTCCGACTCCAATTCGGGAGCGTCAGTACAGAGAGTGAAAGGTTGAGTGTAGTCTGGGAATGCTAGAACCGGGCATGGTTAGGCTGTCTTCAATGCGTAAAAACTTTCGTGTTCAGCATTCTATATAAACACTGCATCTTTTTGAGCTACCTCGTTCGGGGCGATGCTAATGTTGCACAGTCCTTGATAAAGGAACGATAATAAACAGATAATCGAGAAGGCTACGCACATGATCATTTGAGGTAGGACGCGGGAACTGAGATACAGCTTTGACTTTATCATTAACTGTGTGTATGCCCTCACCGTCGACTACATGACCAAGGAAATGGATTCTGGATTTTAAAAACTCGCACTTTGAGAGTTTTATTTTGAGTCCTGCTGTGGAAAGTTTGGCCAAAACTTCACTCAGTTTTATCAGATGGGAATCGACGTCCTTACTGACTACTATTAGATCATCCAAATAAGCGCAGACTGTGTTACAACTCCCAATGAGTCATCAGGGATCAGGATACGTCTAAGTGTGTGTGGATCATTTTTCCAGGTTCGTGGTCTTGGTCCCACTAAAAAGCAAAACGGCCGAAGCAGTAGCCTATGCATTAGTGATGAATCTCATATGTCCATATACTACGCCTAAAGTTCTACTCTCTGATAATGGAACAGAGTTCAAGAATGAGCTAATAGAGCATATATGTTTACAATATGGAATTAAACAAACTTTTGTGACAGCTTATCATCCACAGGCTAATGGCCTTGTTGAAAGAACCAATCGTAAAATCCTAGAAATACTGCGTCCAATTGTTAGTGGTTTTCAATACGCATGGGAGGATTGGTTACCGCAGGTTGCAGCGTCGATTAATGGGTCAGTTAATAGCTCTACGGGCAAAACACCCTACTATATTGTCTATGGCACAGATAAACGTCTGCCTTACGACATCCTTACAGAGGCGCCATACCCGGTATATAATACGGATGATTTTGCGGCAAAACAAATTCATGTCTTTACAGAAATTCATAACCAAGTACGATCACAGCTAGCGGCGTCACGCGCCGAAATGATCATCAAACAGCATAAACATGCTAAACCTATCGCACTGAACGTTGGGGACGCTGTTATGTTACAGGTACCTGAAAGGAACTCCAAACTTTCGGCGAAATTTTCTGGTACATTCCGCATAATCTCAAAAGAAGCAGGCAACAAATTCAAAATATGGAAGCCTAATGCACAGATCGCAGATGTCGTGCACGCGGATCGTCTGAAGAAGACCCAGATAAATGTCTTACCTCAAGTTGATGATAATGTGATTGATACATCCTTACAGACTGTTCAGAAGCAAAATGTCCCAAATGACTATTGTATGAAACTACGTTCTGCGAGTAGAAGTTAACTCGTACTTTCGCGTCAGATGGAAAACGTCGACGGCCAACTACAATCAGCATTGGACATTCTTCATGGTCTCAGCACAGCTTCGATGAATTCGACAATAGTTTCATGAACGTTGTCGTTCAAGCTGTATCTCAACAGAATCGTGTTATTTCTCAAACCTTTCACGCGATTACTGCTCTAGAATCAAAGGTTAATGCAATCATAATGGAGTCTAACCAAGTTTCGAGGATTGTTACTAGGTTACAGAAAGCAATCCCGACGTTAGAATGGCTCCTTTACTTCACAGAATATTTGCATGCTGCTGAAATTTCAGTTCATAAAATTGTAACCTCTAAAAATGAACTAATAGACAGCATTGTAGATGCCGGGATAGGACGTGTGGACGCGAAGCTTGTGCCTGTGCAGACGCTTCTTGAAGCTTTAAAAATAGCCAAGTTGCAGTATCATTTAACTCCTATTTTTAATGACAATGAGGTTCAATATCATTACCCACTGTTGGAGTCAACCCTCACGCACAATGCAATTCTGATCCACATTCCTATGCGAGGGCAACATGAGTTTAATGCATGGCATTTAGAACCCTTCCCCTGGTTTGTGAACGACACACTGTATACCCTAGATAGGCCTAAAGAACTTTTCTTAGTAGATGAAGAATATTCATTGTTATCAATAGAGGATTCTGAGGTACTGTCACGGTGTAAGTCGTCTTATCTACACCTACACGTATGTCCAGCCTACATGTTTGCATTTATTCCTGCTGCAGATGGAATATGTGAATTGGCAGTCATACAACCAAATGTACGCACAGCGTTAGCGCAATGCAGTTATAGGCCAGTTAGTCTAAAGACTGTGTTCCACGCTCACCTTCACAATGTGCAGTATTTGTTCTTTCCAAATCTCACTACTGTAATTTTAAAATGCCAAAATGGTGTTAAGCAGCTAGTTGTGAAAGGGCATTACAAGGCTCCTGATTACTGTGAAATCACTTGTAGTACATTACGGACCTTGCCTACTCATCAGCATTTTGCGTTAAATCGAACACTCAAGTCTGCTTTAATTCCACTTCCTATAATGAATTTCACTATCAAGGATATTCAAATAGTATCAGAGAAATTAAAAGTGTTAGCTTTCTTGAACGAGACACATTTTGCTGATTTGAATAATAACTTGCCATTTTACCTGTCACGGGAATTTGCACTACCAAGTCTTACGATTCCCTCTATTCTGTTAATTCTGGCAATAATGTTCCTGTTCTGTTATTACCGGGCAGTATCATCCAAATTCAACATTGTTCATAACATACTAACCCGTACGACACAAAAGTCTAGGTCCCCTGTAGTAGAGAATACCCCTACAGTAATTTCCCCAGCTTAGTGTCTACATATCTGTTTATAACATGGTTAGGGTTGTCTAGGATGTACTGTACTCTGTGAGTTATTTAGGCCTCACGGAGCTCGGCTGGTAGGTGACCGAGCGATGTAATAGGCCCCTGTCTCATCAACAGAACGTATTATATAAATGGGTCAATACATCTGATATTATATTCAGATTCACCACCCTGTAACTTTCCACTGTCTATGAGTAAGACATGAGATTGACACGTGAGCGGGCAACTTACCCAAGAGGGCGAGACCCATAGCTCAGCATTTCTGTAAGCACGCACTGCGATGCCCCTAAGCTTCAGTAGCTCACCTCAACTCATATCGTAAGGACGTGACCTAACGTTTATCATACATAAACGCCGTCCCTTTCTCATTCACTCCTAGACAGTGAGACTTACGGTTGATATACACTCAG
>NW_024735005.1:72500-87500 GCF_018991925.1 Homarus americanus
TAATTCTTTAATGATAGTTGTGTTTATTGCCCTGTGGCTGATGTATGTATGTATGTATGTATGTATGTATGTATGTATGTATGGTTCTATACTAGTTTATACACATAATCCTCTTTCATGGTGTTGAAGACGAGAACCTGAAGTACTGAGGCTCTATGACACACGATACTGAGAGAGAGAGAGAGAGAGAGAGAGAGAGAGAGAGAGAGAGAGAGAGAGTAATACAAAGAATGACATATGAGCAACGAAATACACAGATAGACAGACAGACAGACAGACACAGACAGACAGATAGACAGACAGACAGACACAGACAGACAGATACAAAAATAGACCGACGCTCCGACCTCCTCTTCTCCTTCACTCCCGTCCTAACCCCTTTCACTGTAACCCTTTCATTAACTGTCTCTGCTCTCTCTCTCTCTCTCTCTCTCTCTCTCTCTCTCTCTCTCTCTCTCTTTTCCATACTCTTCATTCAACCACTAAAATACCGATGGTGTGTGAGAGAATGGCATGTGTGTGTGTTGGCTCGGCGCCAAACACAAAACTACAATAGGGTGATTACTTAATTGTGGTGGTGAGGAGGCAGAGGGGAGGGAGGCTGAGAGGAGGCTGAGAGAGGGAGGGAGGGAGGCTGAGAGGGGGAGGAGGGAGAGGGGGTAGGGAGGAGGAGGAGGATACGAGGAGGGATGAGAGAAGAGTGAATGGAAGATGAAGGAAGGAGGAACAGAAAAATGAGGAGAGTATGGAAGGAGGGAAGGGGAAGGGAGGAAGATGGAAAGAAGAAATGAGAAGGAATAGGTGGATGAAAGAAGGAGAAAAGGGAAGAAGAGATAGGGGAGGAAGATGAGAAGATGAGGAGGAAGAAAGAGAGGAAGAAGAGGGAGGAGGAGGAGGAGGAAAATAAAACCACATGCTCTACGTTAACAGAATATATGCTGGCCATTGTGAAAATGGAAAATATACAAATTAGGCGCCTCATTTGCATACCCTGACAGCAGAAAGCGTTGCAGCTCTTGTTTAACTCAACTTCCCGTCCTGACACAAATTTATTGACAATCGTAACTCTGATGACTAGTTCTTTGTGACTACGTAACACATACACACACACACACACACACACACACACACACACACACACACACACACACGCACACACACACACACCAGCTATAAGGCAGGACAGGTAGGTGACCATCAAAAGGTCTAATTGGTCAATTTCCCAATAATTAAGCCAACACAGTAATTACCGTCATTTAGGAAGACTTGTAGTTGGTAAAATACGTCACTTGCTATTTTTATAAAACTTCTTATATCAAAAATAATAATAAAACAAATAACAACAACCACAACAACAACTAATAATAATAACAATAATAATAACAATAATAATAATAATAATAATAATAATAATAATAATAATAATAATAATAATAATGTAATAATAATAATAATAATAATAATAATAATAATAATAATAATAATAATAATAATAATAATAATAATAATAAAAACAACAACAACAACAACAACAACAACAACACACAAAAAAAACAACAACAACAACAATAACACACAACAACAACAACAGCAACAGCAACAACAAACAAACAACAGCAGCAGCAACAACAACAACAGCAACAACAGAACAGCAGCAGCAGCAACAGCAGCAACAACAACAACAACAACAGCAACAACAACAACAACAACAACAGCAACAACAACAACAACAGCAACAACAACAACAGCAATACAACAGCAACAACAACAACAACAACAAACAACAACAACAATAATAATAATAATAATATTAATAATATAATAATAATAATAATAATAATAATAATATATAATATGTATAATAATAATAATAATAATAATAATAACAACAACAACAACAACAATAATAATAATAATAATAATAATAATAATAATAATAATAATAATAATAATAATAATAATAATAATAATAATAATAATAATAATAATAATAATAATAATACCCTGCCCTCGAACCGTTACCATGGTAGAGTTAATAACGCTGTTACTGTCATTAAACATCACCACGTCCTGAACTGTTACCGTGACAACATTAGATCAATCTTACCGTAAATTGCACCTCAAGTTTCATCGTGTGTATGTTGGTCCATGTTGATCAAAATACCTAGAACAAATCTACAAACTTATTTTAGAATTAATGGCGAGACACCCAAACACACAGACACACCTACACCCACCCAAACACACGCCCACACCACACGCCCACATACCAGCTTGTTGGGCACGGTGGTCTTTTCAATTCCCGTAAGAATATTGGAACATATTTTTTTCCGTCTGGTCCGCGACGATAGGTAATGAAATTCAGTTTTCCAATCTTTATTGACATTGGACAAATGGGGAGGGAGGAGAGGAAGGAGAGGGAGAGGGGAGAGGGAAGAGGAGGTGGAAGAGGAGGGGATGAGATGGAGGGGTTAATGAGTAGGGAAGGATTGAAAACTAGAGAAGGGATAAATAGGTAACCGGAGGGAGAAGTGTGGAGAAGGTTTGGGAGGGAAGGGTGAAGGGGGAGGTGATGGGGGTGTGGGATGGAAGAGGTGAGAGGGATTGTGGAAAGGGGACAGAGGAATAAGAAAGGGAGGAAAAGGAAGGAGGGAAAGAGAAGCAGAGGAGAGATAGTCTACAGTTGTGTGTGTGTGTGTGTGTGAAGATTTACCCCACTAACTCCCTAAATTAGTTCGATTATCCTAGTAGATAATCCGTCAGCCACTCTCCCTAATCTGTTTGTCATATAGTCAGCTAGTCAATCTGTCAGTCAGTTAGCCAGAGTCAAGTCAGTCAGTCAACTACCGCGAGTCAACTTCACGGCCGTCTCGACTCTTGAAGTAATTTGCATGTTAGATTGCCATTTGAGCGTCTCCCCGACACCAAGTATTGAGTGGTGGATTATCTGCCAAACTTTGTGTTAACTTGTGACTCAAGGATCATCACCAGGGCGGAAGGATACCACTACCTACACACACGCCACTATATTGTGCTGTTTGTCTTGCTAACCGAACCTAACTGAATCTAAGGTAACGTAACTTAACGTAATGTAATGTAACGTAACTTAATCTAGCCAAAATTAATAAACTTAATTTAACCTAACTTAACCCAACCTAGCATAGCCGAACTTAACCTTATAACCTAACCTAACCGAATTTAGCTCAATTTAACCTAAACTATATATTGTTATTAGCATTCCTAAATAACCTAACCTAACCTACACACAATCAACCAATGACAATAGCAGAATAACAAATCCGGAGAACCAATAGGCTTCCACCATACCTCATACGCGTGGATTTTTTTCCTTTCAACATCATTGGCTTCTCGTATCTATCCCAAAACAAAAACAATACACTATCTACAATTGGGATCAGGATGGGTGGTCTTACAACTTCTTATTCTCAGTTTAATACGCTTGACTTGAAGACCACTTGGGCATAAATCCTGACGGAAGACGATATAACCCCAATCGGAGCCATCAAACGCCGCTCTGACTTCCACAATATGTCTCCTGCCTGTCATAAGGGAAGGGAAGAAAACCCCATGAAAGCGGCAGCTGAACGTCGTAAAAAGGGGATCCGATACTTTTAAGACAGTGTTTGATGCCACTGTCTGGACGGTTAAATTCCTCTCACCCACTCTATGATAAAAAAGGTAAACAAACCAGCGAACCCCGATATACGATGATTCTGGTCTTTAGCGCTTGAGGTGGATAACGATTCATTAAACAGTCAAACAACCATAATATAGACGAGCTTACAACCCAATCATCATCTCAATATATCAAAGTTATAAGAAATAGCTTTGTAAATGATATAACAATGAGGGAAATACCTTTAATATGACTCTGTCCGAACGGTTATAAACTGAGGTGGAGAAGCAACCAGCTCAACGATGCGCTGCTGGTGAGGAAGGAAGTTTGTTTTGATGTTCCAACTTAAACTTTGTCTGTGAGTCGCCGGGAGGAAGTCGCTGTTGGCCAGAGTTGGGTGAACTCCGCCCACTACCACCACCACCACCACACCGAGCTCAACTCTACTGTACATAGCGATGATGATGATGATGATGATGATGATGATGTGCCACAAGCCTTCATGAAATTAAATTTAGAATCACGTGAGGATTAGGGCTCCCAGGCTCATTTCCACCTTATGATTCAACACCTTAGCGCTACCTGGTAAACTAGGTAAAATTAGATCAGGTTAGATTATGCGCTCACACACACACACGCACACACGCACACGCACACACACACACACACACACACACACACACACACACACACACACACACACACACACACACTATTTTGAAGAATAAGCCAAGGAATTCCTAAATAAAATAATTATTTATTTCTAAAAAATCCAAGATGCAGGATAATTTTTCACACATTTCCAACAAGAGAGATTCTTCAAAGATTCCAAAGGTGAAAGATCTCATTCTCGGATTCCCAGTTGGCGACTTATTCCTTCCAAGAGATTCTGGCCAGGAATGATTCGCAACCAATCCCACTTGAGAAACGCCAATCTCCTCTCCTTCTTCCACGATTCAATTTGGTCCTGGTCTTCGGCGGCACCGTAAGTTTAGCAATTTTGGTGTGCTGTAGTGAACACAAAGGTGGTCATGGTGGAGATGGTGTTGGTGATGGTGGTGGTGATGATGGTGGTGGTAGTGGTGATGGTGATGGTGGTGGTGGTGGTGATAGTGATGGTGGTGGTGATGGTGGTGGTGATGGCGGGAAAAGGAAGACAGAAGTGGTGGTGGTGGTGGTAGATAGGTGGGGATGGTGGTGGTGGAGCAGAAAGTGGTGATGGCAGGAGATGGTGTTGGTGATGGTGGTAGGTGATGGTGGCAGATGGTGCAGGTGATGGTGATAAGTGATGGTGAGATGGTGTTGGTGATGGTATGGAGATGGTGGTTATAGATGTAGGTGATGGTGGTGATGGTGGTGGTGACAGATGGTAATGGTGGAAGCAGGATGGTGGTGGAGATGGTGTTGGTGATGGTGGTGGTGTGGTGTGATGCAGGTGATGGTGGTGGTGATGGCAGGTGGAGATGGTGCTGGTGATGGTGGGTGTGGTGATGGTGGTGGTGATGATGTGTAGTGAGTGATGTAGGTGGAGAGATGAAAGTTGGTGATGGTAGAAAGTGTGATGGTGGTGGTGATGATGGTGTAGTAGTGGTAGATGAAAAGGGTGGTGGGTGATGATGGTGGTAGGTAGATGGTGATGGTGGTGATGATGATGGTGGTGGTAGTGGTGATGGTGGTAGTGGTGATGGTGGTAGTGGTGATGGTGGTGGTGACAGTGGTGATGGTGGTGGCGGTGGAGATGGTGATGGTGGTGGTGATGGTGGAGATGGTGATGGTGGTGGTGGTGATGGTGGTGGTGAGGGGGGGATTAAATGAAAACAATAATAATTTTTTATTTAATGCCAGGGGAGAGAGAGAGAGAGAGAGAGAGAGAGAGAGAGAGAGAGAGAGAGAGAGAGAGAGAGAGAGAGAGAGAGAGAGAGAGAGAGAGAGAGAGACTGAAAACGATTTAAAAAAAATTATTTTTTGTTTAAATTAATAAAAAAAAGGAATATAATTTTTTTTAATCTCTACAACCTAAAAAAATATGGTTTATAATCCAGGTAGCTGAATCACCATGGACCACACAGACCCCCACACTGGAGGGTGATGGAGTGGTGACATGAGTGGTGAGGGGAGAGGAGTGCCAGGAACTGTGTCAGGGGCGATTCTGGGAAGTACATAATGAACTGATCAATAGAAAGTGTATTTACCTCCCTCGCTCTCATTCACACACTACTGGCTCTCTCTCTCTCTCTCACTCACTCTCTCTCACTCTCTCTCTCAAACTTTTCTTCTCTCTTTTCCATCTACCTTTGCTTTCTCTTTTCCATTCTTTCTTCTCTACTCCATTCTATTTCTTCCTTCTCTTCTCTATTCCTGCCCTTCGTCAGCTCGTCTGGTCAGCGTCAGATTGGGTTCACTAGAAGTGTGTCAGCGTCTTTCTCGCTGGTCAAGCAAGTTAGTAGGTGTGTATAGGAGGCGTGTAGGAATATGTGTGTGTGTGTGTGTGTGTGTGTGTGTGTGTGTGTGTGAGAGAGAGAGAGAGAGAGAGAGAGAGAGAGAGGCACAATACATTACCCTCTCTCTCTCTTCTTCCTGGAAGCTGTGAGAGGTCAGGAGAGGTTATCAATACCTCCTTTTGTTTTTTCTACTTCTACTTCTTCTTTCTCCATCTAACATCTTCCTGATCCTCCTCTTCCTCCCCCTCTTCTTCTTCTTTCTCCTTCTCATTCTTGTCCTTCCCTCCTTCCTTCCTTCAACATCCTCCTCCTCACCACCACCTCATTATTCACGCTTCCCTACTTACCTGTCCTCCCTACCTCCTCCCTGTCCTCCTCCCTCCCTACCTCCTCCTCCTCCTCCTCCTCCATATGGTCCACAGGTACGCTAATACATCACGTGATCAATGACGTCACAACTATTATCGATTGACCCGAGTTGTTCACCTGCCATTATTTGACCTGACCCATCACGGTTCATAGCCCATCCACCCCACCATAAACTTACTTACTCCCGCTACTGAACCCGAGCCCGGATTCTGAAGAGGTTCGAACCCTGAATCTCCCCGAGTCCGGATTTTGAAGAGGTTCGAACCCTGAATCTCCCCGAGTCCGGATTCTGAAGAGGTTCGAACCCTGAATCTCCCCGAGTCCGGATTCTGAAGAGGTTCGAATCCCTGAATCTACCCGAATCCGGTATAAAAGTTGACGCCGAATTTTTAGATGTCCGTAAGTTATTTTCTCTTTGTTTTTACTAATTAGTGATGTGAAAAAGCATTTATCTCACTCCTCGAAATGAATCCGAGTCGTAGGGTTCAGGGGTTCGAATGCTCAATCTCCTCTTTATCTGATGGTGTGAAAATGCATCTAGTTAGAGGTGGGAAGGTGGGTGGGAGGGAGGAAGGGGAAGAGGGAAGGAGGGGAGGGAGGAGGAGGGAGAGAGAGGAGAAGCAGGAAGGGTAGGGTGGGAGGCAGAGAAAGGGGATATTGATATTGTGTCAGCTTATTAGGGGAGGAGGGAAGATGGGAGGGAGGGAGGGAAGATGGGAGGGAGGGAGGGAGGGAGGGAGGGAGGGAAGGTAGGTGGGGAGGCAGAGAAAGAGATATTGGATATTGCAACAGTTT
Source organism: Homarus americanus (assembly GCF_018991925.1). Classification (NCBI taxonomy): domain Eukaryota; kingdom Metazoa; phylum Arthropoda; class Malacostraca; order Decapoda; family Nephropidae; genus Homarus; species Homarus americanus. The sequence continues at coordinate 79,743 of NW_024735005.1, forward strand.
ATTAGGAGGGGGAGGAAGATGGAGGGAGGGAGGGGAAGATGGAGGAGGGAGGGAGGGAGGGAGGAAAGGGGAGGAGGAGGGAGGGAAGGAGGAAGGTAGGTGGGGGAGGCAGAGGAAAGGGATATTGATATTGTGTAACAGTTTTATTAGGAGGGAGGGAAGATGGAGGGAGAGGGGAGGGAAGATGAGGAGGAGGGAGGGAGGGAGGAGGGAGGGGAAGGCCAGGTGGGAGGCAGAGAAAGGGATATTATATTGTAATGAAGCTTATTAGGAGGGAGGGAAGATGAGGAGGGGAGGGGAAGATGGAGGGAGGAGGGAGGGAGGGAGGGAGGGGAGGGAGGGAGGGAGGGAAGGGAGGGAAGGTAGGTGGGGAGGGGAGAGAAAGGGATATTGATAGATGTAACAGTTTATTAGGGAGGGAGGGAAGATGGGAGGGAGGGAGGGAAGATGGAGGGAGGGAGGGGAGGGAGGGAGGGAGGGGAGGAGGAGGGAGGGGAGGGGAGGGAGAGGCGAGGGAGAGAGGGAGGGAAGGAGACAGAAAGGAACATGGGGTGGGGCGAGGGAGGGAGGGAGGTAATCACCAACACTCCCTCAACAACCAGAGACTCGTCAGCATCCTCAGTAGTTCCAGTAACTACCTCATTGTCCTACTAATTAAAGGTGTTTATCAGGTAGCCTCAGGACCCTTAAGCCAATGTCGGTATAAAGGTCGCCAGATTTTGTTTAATAATAGGACAGCATTACCCCTCCCTCCTTCTCTCCCCCTCTCCCTTCCTCCTTCTCTCCCCCTCTCCCTCCCTCCTTCTCTCCCCCTCTCCCTTCCTCCTTCTCTCCCTTCCTACCTCTCTCCCTTCTTTCCTCTCTCTTTCTCCACTCTAGTTAGAATATAAAGAGTGGGAGTGAGAAAAGGGGGGGGAGAGGAAGGAGGGGGGAAGGGGGGGAGGAAGGAGGGGGAGAAGGGGGGGGAGAAGAGAGAGAGGGGGAGGAGATTAGGCACCCCAACTTACTTCACCTTAAAATTAAACACCCTATCGTTAGGTTAGGTTAGGTTAGCAATGTTAAGTCTCTCATCCATAAAGACATTAGCCATTTACTCCTAAAATCACCTGGTAAAAGTTTCTCACCCACGAAGACAATAGCCCGACCGAGAATCGAACTCAGGGACTCTTTTTAAGGAAGATCCACGGGGGGCCAGCTCCTCCTAGCCACTGAGCTGAGATGATATCCAGTTCACAGCTAATGAAAAGCCTTAAGTTACCGAGACTCTCACTGACAACTCTCCCATCTCCTCCGTATTTTCTCATCAGACGCTTTTACGAACCAATCTATTTTTTGAGTTAATCATCTTCAAGTATTACCTCATAATTTACCATTACCGTTTGAGGAGGGAGAGGGGGAGAGGGAGAGGGGTGAGGTAAGGGGAGAGTGGGAGAGGGGAGGGGGTGAAGAGGTTGAGAGTGTGAGAGGGAAGAAGGGAGAGAGGGTGAGGAGGGAGAGGATAGGAAATGGAGAGGTTAGGTCAGGTCATCTGGTAAACACTGAAAGCCTTGTGAATGTATTTACCACAAGTCGAACACACACATATCCACGAACACCATCCAAAAAGCCAAAGGGTATACTAATATATCCATAAAACCAGTGGGTGAAATTTCGCGAAAGACACCAAAAAAAAAGCCGCCAAATCGCCAATTCTCACCAGATCTCACCTATTATCGAACTGATCCGAGCTCTTGGAGGGAACACCGTCGCTGCCAAGATTCGAGGTGATCTGTCCACCCGTAGAAGAGTTATCACGTGGACACCAAAGACCCGACACAAAGCCGAAAGTGATTCCTTAATGGTAGGGGACGAACCCAGTGAAGGTCGAGACTCTATTACGGGTGATCGAATCCAGATGTGTGTGTGTGTGTAGGTGTGTGTGTGTGTGTATTCTGTCTGTAGTAGGTAAATATGTGTACCGGAAGAACATGTATTAGCGGTGGTGTCAACTTATGTTTTCAGTATATATTTTGTCTACATAGATAGGTGGTGCCTGGGGTGGAATTTGTATGGTCATAAAAGAGAGATGTATGTGTATGTATTTTATTTATGAAAGTACACACACACACACACCTACCTCCACACACACACACACACACACCCTACCTCACACACACACACACCCTACCCACCACACACACACACGGATAGAGGCAGTCGAGGTTGTATAATTTGTCGCTTCGTGTGCAGGTGTTCCAGGCTGCCTCATTCCCAGGACCAACCCTCACACACCTGCCGGCTCACATGTGTACAGGAACAGACACATATACACACATCTGTCAGCTCACATGTGTAGACGCAAGCACGCGCACACAAACACACACACAATTAAAATTTCTGGTTGCATTGTGATGACTCCAGACATCTTCACTCTCGCTGTGGAGTGATGGAATATTGTCCCCAAACTACGAATAATTATTTCTCCCAAATTAAAGATTAAAAATTTCAGGATTCATGGTTAGGAATATCTTGTTCGGGATTAGGATTCGGATTCGGCGTTTGGAGTCGGGGTTCGGACTCAGGGTTTGGAGTGCAGGGTTCGAGATTTGGGGTTCGGAATTCGGAGTTCGGGATTCAGGCTTCAACTCCACCATCATATTTCCTACTAACTTATACACTATTTTCACTATTTTTATTACATGTAGTTAGGTGAACCACTGTAAGAGTTATTGATGTATTCTATTGTTATGGACAAACGTAAACCCATAATAAAAGAGTTTCATAGAGGACCCCCTGCCTCACCACCTCCACGCTGACGTCACAGGTAAACACAAGCGCTGATTGGCTGCGACGACTGCAAATATTTATTTCGTAAAACAAACACCGCTTCAAGTATAGCGTATTTATTAATTAATTTATTTATTTTATTTACCTCAGGATATCCATGATTTCATTATTATACCCCAAAACAACTATAAAATTTAAGATTTATAATGCTATGTGTCATTACTGGTTTTATAACAAATATATACGACAAAACAATCGTAGTTCAAAATCGCCATAACAAGTGTTGCCAGATGTCCCCGATTAATTTATTTTATTTCCTCGTGTAAACACCAAAGCGCCAGGTTGGGTAACAGCTCTGAATACTAATTAATGTACGATATTATTTTGTATTGTTTGTATCATTATGATTTCCCAGGATGATGTAAGGTACTGATTATCCACAGTGGTATTGTATAGGTGTATTTATATTTTTTTCCCAGGATGGTGAAGGTATGATCGCGTACAAGTCAATAATTTGTTTTGTTTTCTTTATTTCTACTTTATTATCCACACACACACACACACACACACACACACACACACACACACACACACACACACACACACACACACACACACACACACACACACACACACACACACACATCATTATGTCTAAATCAAATGTAAGTCTGTATATTTTCAGCCACCGGCTGCAACTCTATTAATAAACCGTTTATTATTATTATTATTTTATAGGTTATCAGGTTTTGTGTTGGGTTGTTATGAGCCTAAAGAGCCTCACCTCCTCCTGTGATGGGTGAGGGGGATGAGGAGGGGTGAGGGGAGAGTGAGGGGGGAGGTGTAGTGTTTTGGTTCAACTGATACATCCTCTTGCTTCTTCCGTGACGCAGCATCTCTCTCTCTCTCTCTTTCACAGCTCAGGAAGAGAGATATAAGCTAATACTATACAGGGTCTGATAATATAAGGCAGCCTCGTATATAGATCATATTACCGTGATATATTGAACGCCGTTATAGCGTTGATGGTGAGTCATCATCTTCACCATCATGAGAAAGTGAACCTCATCATCACACACTCATCATCGTCTGGCTACCACTTAAGATAACTATTTTCCTATCATTTTTCCCATCCGTCCGTCCGTCCGTCCAAAACTTACGAATGCGATAAGTTGTAGAAATATTAAACTTTTTTATATTTTTTTGTTCAGTTTTAGCATTTTTTAACTCTATTGTAACACGGAAATTGAACTATATTGTAACACGGAGACAGAATTATATTGCAACTCGGAAATTGAACAATATTGTAACACGGAAACTGAACTATATTGTAACACGGGAAATTGAACTACCCAATCTTAGTGTCATCTTTAGTGCATACCTCCCTGGACTCTCTTTCATTTAATAGTCAAAAGGGTCATACATAACTGAAGGGGGTGGGGATGGTGGGTGGGTAGGTGGGTGGTGGGTGAGGTGGGTGATGGTGAGGTGGAGTGATGGGTGAGGGTGGGTGATGGGTGAGGTGGGTGGTGGGTGGGTGGGTGAGGGTAATGGGTGGGTGATGGGTGGGTGGTAGGTGAGGGTGGGTGATGGGTGAGGGTGGGTGATGGGCAGGGTGGGTGATGGGTGGGTGGGGTGGGTAATGGGTGGGTGGTAGGTGGGGTGTTGGGGGGAGGGTGGGGGGTTATGAGAGAAGAGGGAGAGTAATGACCTTTGACCTTATACCCCACAATATATACAGGGGTCAAATACACACTCTATATGCAATATGACGCTCAACACACACAGCACTTTCAGCAGTATTAAAACGGGTTTGTGAAATGACACTACCAAAAAAAGGTGAGGTGAGGTGAGGTGAGGTGAGGTGAGGTGAGGTGAGGTGAGGTGAGGTGAGGTGAGGTGAGGTGAGGTGAGGTGAGGTGAGGTGAGGTGAGGTGAGGTGAGGTGAGGTGAGGTGAGAGTAAAGTGACAGCAGATTTTTTTTCCTATCCAATGACTTTTTTCCTATTTTAAGATAAATATTTTTCCTATCCACGTTTATCATTCCCTCAAGTTTCAACACAATCATCGAAGCAAAACCTAACCCAACCTAATCTAACCTAACCTAATCTAACCCAACCTAATCTAACCTAACCTAATCTAACCTAACCTTGTCTGACAAATCTGCAAAATTTTTTAGGAAAGTCTTCGAGGTAGTAGATTATGACGAAAATTACGATGTTATTTACTTAGACTTTAGCAAAGCATTTGACAGAGTACCGCATCAGAGGCTTCTGAGAAAAATTAAGGCTCATGGTATCGAGGGGAAAGTTTTAAATTGGATAAAATCATGGCTCACCGATAGAACGCAGAGGGTCAGCGTAGATGGTGTTAAATCTGAGTGGGGCCGTGTAACCAGTGGGGTTCACTCGTGTTCATAATCTACATAAACGATCTAGATACTGGGATCAGCAGTGACATATGCAAGTTTGCGGGTGACACCAAAATAGGGCGGCAAATTAATTCAGGGCAGGATGCAAATGCATTGCAGGAGGATCTAAATAAACTGCAGGGGTGGTCTGAAAAATGGCAAATGAAATTCAACACCAGCAAGTGCAGCGTACTTAATATTGGAAGAACAAATACTTATAATGTATACAGCCTTAACAACATCAACCTAGAGAAGTCGACTTGTGAAAGAGACCGAGGGGTACTTGTAAGCCCGGACCTACGGCCTAGAAAACAGTGCGTTAATGTTCGAAATAAGGCAAACAAAGTATTGGGTTTTATATCTAGAAGTGTCAGTAACAAGAGTGCAGAGGTCTTATTGCAACTATATCTTGCGCTAGTCAGGCCGCACCTCGATTATGCGGTTCAGTTCTGGTGCCCCTATTATAGAATGGATATAAATTCACTTGAGTCGGTGCAGCGAAGAATGACAAAAATGATTCCGGGACTTAGAAACCTTCCATATCAGGATAGGTTAAAGAAACTTAACTTGCATTCCCTAGAAAGACGAAGAGTGCGGGGAGATATGATAGAAGTATTTAAGTGGGTGAAAGGAATCAATAAAGGGGATATAGATAAAGTCCTTATAATATCCCAGCAGGATAGGACTCGGAGCAACGGATTCAAGTTGGATAAGTTTAGGTTTAGGAGGGAGATAGGAAGAAACTGGTTCACAAATAGGGTGGTGGACGAGTGGAACAAGCTTAGCAACTTTGTAGTAAGTGCGGGAACTCTGGGAAGTTTCAAAAGGAGGCTAGATAGATTCATGGATGATAGAGAGTGGTAGTAACTCTCGACAGGAGCTGCCATGCACAGGCCAACCGGCCTATTGCAGACTCCTTATTTTCTTATGTTCTTATGTCAACCTAACCTAATCTAATCTAACCTAACCTAATCTAACTTAAACTTAGGCTACCATAACCTAACCAAACCAAAACTTAAAACTACCATAACCTAATTTACCCAAACTTAACCTAACTCAACCAGGAGGAGTTGTGGTAGGTCAGTTGGAATGATGTCTCAGGTCACGAAGGTCACCCGATCAAACCAGCAACTCATGGAACCTCCTTTTTAGTGGTTTTCATACACTTTTTTTTATTAACCTCTTCCCTAATGTTTTAAAAGTCATCTTACATTTTTTTTACACTATTATAAAAAAAAATACCGGGTCAAAATTTTTCATTAATAAAATACTGTTATCAATTTTATTTTCTGAATTATTTTATTATTGTTTTTTTTGGGGGGGGATTAGGGAATAAAGCTTGCAATGGTATAATACATGTTGTAGTTGATATGTATGTATGTATGTAACAGAAACAACACTCATATACACACAAATACTTCACACACACACACACACACACACACACACGTAAATAACACATATTAACTACTACTACTATTACTACTACTACGAATAATAATAATAATAATAATAATAATAATAACTAATACTCATAATAAAAGTCCAGAAAAAGAAAAACGACAAATGATGAGAGAGAGAGAGAGAGAGAGAGAGAGAGAGAGAGAGAGAGAATTAAAACTCACGTCTTCTCATCTTTAATTAAACATCACAAGATTGCATTCCCCTACGGCCTCGACGAGGTATTGGTAACAGTCTAATATTGGAGTGTGTGTGTGTGTGTGTGTGTGTGTGTGTTTCAGTTCGTGGGTGATTAAGTTTGCATGTACGCTCCCTTGTGCACATTGTACGGGGAACATAGCGTACCCTCGGCAAGCCAGTCACACACACACACACACACACACACACACACACACACACACCAGGGCCAAAAGAAGGTCTCTCACAATCACGCCATTTTTCACCTTCCAAATGGCCATTAAGAACCATTTGGAGGGACGGCAGGAACCTTCACCAGCGCCGCCGCCGCCACTAATAACGCCAAAATGCGCCAATAACCCTCGCCAGCTGAGCCGTGTGTGGAGGCCGTGACGTCATGGGCAAGATATCCGTCCGCCACACACGGCATCAACACCACACACAGTCTCATTACCACCTTTATTATTGATATCACTAAAGGCGTGTTTAATATCACCGTCAAGGGGCGTTACGACGTTCTCACAGTTATCGTAAAGGGCGTTATGTGTCCGTCCGTCCGTCCGTGCGTCCGTCCGTCCGTCCGTCCGTGCGTCCGTCCGTCCGTCCGTCCGTGCGTCCACCAGTCTCCCTCCTACACCCACCTCCCCAGGCACTCACTGGGCTCTAAGGAGGCTCCCTCAACTCATTACTGCAACAGTGCAAACTTGGCAACACCAGAATACAAATGCGATGACACAGTTCTTGGCATTGGACGGCTCTTTAGGGATCACTTCAGGGGTTACAGTTTGTGTGTGTGTGTGTGTGTGTGTGTGAGGAATGGAAGAGAGAGGGAGTGTGAAGGTGGAGGACGAGGAGGAGACAGAGAGAGACTAGAGGAGGAAGAGGAGGTGGAGGTAGAGGAGAAGGAGGAGACAAAGGAATGTTGGAGGAGGAGGAGGAGGAGG
>NW_024735005.1:92500-135000 GCF_018991925.1 Homarus americanus
GAGTCCCGCTAACGACCGCTAGTTATTAATTAACGAGCCTTCATTATTAGTCGTCCCGGAGGCTGTTGGTAGAGACAACAACGAGAGATGAAAAGACGAGATGAAAAGTGGACTAATTAACAAGGTGTGTGGGGGGGGGGGGAGCCTAGCCTAACCTAACCTAACCTAACCCCCTAGTTAACATCAGGGCATTTAATCAACAGGTAAAAAAAAGCAGGTAAAAGGCGCCCTTTTTTTTTCAACATTAAAAAACATAACACAATTACCTTATAAATTTCACTTAACATTTTCATCAATATATTAAAAGGAATACAAGTTTATACAAAATAATCGGTATTATATATATTTGTTCTGTATAAACTGTATATTATAGGGAGCAATACTTATAGGTGTTAACGGTTAATAAAACAAATATATTCTGTAAACAATAAATTATCATTGTAATTAACAGTTTGTTTGTGTGCATTAAAGTGGTTATTATTGATGGAAATAAAATAGTAATAATACTCGCGTGTGTGTGTGTGTATAAGTGTGTGTACATGTGTGTAATCGTGTGTATGTATGTATGTATGTGTAATCATCATCGAGGCATTTAACAGCAAAAAACTCATTAAAACTCTCTCAATAAATATTCAAATCATTACAGTAATCACGACTAAGTTCTCCTACTGCACTAAATTAACACAACCTTAATCCTTCACAAATAACAAAACTAGTCAGGTGTGCATTGTTCGCCTCATATGCAAATTAGGACAAATTGTTAATAACTAGAGCCGCTAATGAGGCAGCAACCAAATTATCACCACCTGTCAGTAATTAGTGAGGCTAGGCAGCATAGGTGTGTGTGTGTGTGTGTGTGTGTGTGTGTGTGTGTGTGTGTGTGTGTGTGTGTGTGTACCTGCCGTCTGCCAGCACACCTTAATATATCTGCCATTCGTCCTTATATTCCTTCCCTCATACTATCACACCTACCCTTCCCCTCCCTTATATTCTTCCTCTCAGACTATCACACCTTTCCCCTCCTTCACACACCTGCATTAATTAACCCTCGCTGGCCCAATTAAAGCTCAGGTTAATATTCTTTGGTAAAATATCTTCAGAAAATATTAACCTAATGGAACTTATTGATAGATATAGAGAAAGTGAGTAGTAGTAGTGGTAGTAGTAGTAGTAGTAGTAGTAGTAATAGTAGTAGTAGTAGTAGTAGTAGTAGTAGTAGTAGTAGTAGTAGTAGTAGTAGTAGTAGTAGTAGTAGTAGTAGTAGTAGTAGTAGTAGTAGTAGACTAACATACGTACAATATTCCAAGGTAACTTAAACGGGAGAAAAAAAAATCAGATATTTCCCAAAACGACCTGGAATTTTTCTTCTCAATATCGGCTATTTGACTAACACACACACACACACACACACACACACACACACACACACACACACACACACACACACACACCTCGTGGTAGTAAAGATACCGCCTGATAAGAAAAGATAAAAACGGAGAGAGAGAGAGAGAGAGAGCCAAGACAAATATTCTTAACTTTTCGCTTCACAAGTCATAAAACGCCTCACCTAACGACCCGCACACCCCAAAACTCTCTCTCTCTCTCTCTCTCTCTCTCTCTCTCTCTCCAAATGCATTCTGGAAGAGGGAAGAGGATAGTTAGGAAAGAACAGGGGAGGGGAGAAAATGGAAAGGGGAGTGGAGGAGAAAGGGTTGGGGTATTAGAGAGAGAGAGAGAGAGAGAGAGAGAGAGAGAGAGAGAGAGGATATCGTGATAGTGAGGGAAAGATTCTGACTCAGATTTACCCCACGAAGCGCAAGGGGGCTAGCTTATTGGGCGCCCCCTGACATCCTGTGTAAGGAGAAGCACCGAAGCATTACAGCAGTCAAGAGAGAAGCACCGAGGTTGGAGTTAGATGATGGGGAAGCAAGGGTGTCCTGAGGGGCCATTTGGTTTGGTTAAGTTAAGTTATAACTCCGTGACCTCACACACAGAACTACTCTCATTGACCTTACGTGACCCTCTTGGATGAAGTGGGATGTGGTTAATTATATTACTAAAATGTTCAGATATATTAATATTTTAAGTAGATCTCGGATAGTAGTGTAGAAGACCGGAGAGTTAATGGTATATTACTTGGTCTAATTAATTACTGAGGTATATTTACTTACATCCCTGTAACATAATATAATAGTAATGTTCAGGTGTCATCAGGTGCCTCAGTCCTCACATGTTAGTATTGTTGTTATTTACTTTGATTTGTTATTCTGGATAAATAAACTGTTTCAACAACATCCTCTCGCTTGTATCATCGCCTCAGCCAGAGAGTTGAAGTCTGACTGACTGTAAGCCACCAGAAGCCAGGCCACGTCAGGACAAGCCATGCTCACACCTGGACACCTGCTGCTGCACTAAGCCACCTGGACTCTTATATGTGAGCTCTGAGACTCACCAGAGAGACTCATCTTCTGCTGCTGTGCATTTTTAATCTCTTGAATATAAGGACTAACCTCTTGAGTATGGTAACTAACCCCTTGAGTATGGTAACTAACCCCTTGAGTATAATTCCATTATACTCAAGGGGTTAAGACACTGAAATTGAATTGTCATTATACTTAAGAGACTAAGCCATTGTACTCAAGGGGTTGTCATTGGACTCGGAGGACTCGCACCATGAGTCTCACGCTTTAAGGGACCTCAGATCATGGTCAAGTCAACACCATCATCTGACTCCACCAACACACAACACGACGGAGTCTACACGTGACCTTTACACGGTAGCAAATTTAATACGAGAGCTCCATTACAGTGATATTACCCCGCGGCCCTTTGACCCCATGACCCCGTGATACATAACCTCTGACCCCACGGCCCAGTGATACATAACCTCTGACCCCACGGCCCCGTGATACATGACCTCTGACCCCACGGCCCCGTGACCTAGGACCCCTATAAATATCTCCAGATTTCCCACTATCGATGACCACGTTAATAGAAGCCACAAAGGAAAATAAATGGGGGACATGTTTCTTGTTGACCACCACGACCTGGAGGGTGATGAACCACGACCTGGAGGGTGATGAACCACGACCTGGAGGGTGATGAACCGACGCCTTGAGGTCATGGCAGGAAAAAAAATAAAATAAAATAAAACATCGACCCTAAAACAATAAGACAATGTTTAAATTATTTGTATCTATTTAAGGCTCTGTGTCTGTATGTCTGTTTCCCTCTATGTCTGTATGTCTGTCCTCACCGCCCGGCTACTCCACCACATATAAACTATCCACTGTAACAATGGCCTCAGAAAAATAGCGCCATCTTCATTAACCCGCCGAAATATAGCCCAGACCTTATCCAGATAACATGATCGTCATTACTGTCCATAACTCATAAGAACATAAGAACATAAGAAAATAAGGAGTCTGCAATAGGCCGGCTGGCCTGTGCATGGCAGCTCCTGTCGAGAGTTACTACCACTCTCTATCAACCATGAATCTATCTAGCCTCCTTTTGAAACTTTCCAGAGTTCCCGCACTTACTACAAAGTTGCTAAGCTTGTTCCACTCGTCCACCACCCTATTTGTGAACCAGTTTCTTCCTATCTCCCTCCTAAACCTAAACTTATCCAACTTGAATCCGTTGCTCCGAGTCCTATCCTGCTCGGATATTATAAGAACTTTATCTATATCCCTTTATTGATTCCTTTCACCCACTTAAATACTTCTATCATATCTCCCCGCACTCTTCGTCTTTCTAGGGAATGCAAGTTAAGTTTCTTTAACCTATCCTGATATGGAAGGTTTCTAAGTCCCGGAATCATTTTTGTCATTCTTCGCTGCACCGACTCTAGTGAATTTATATCCATTCTATAATAGGGGCACCAGAACTGAACCGCATAATCGAGGTGCGGCCTGACTAGCGCAAGATATAGTTGCAATAAGACCTCTGCACTCTTGTTACTTACACTTCTAGATATAAAACCCAATACTCTGTTTGCCTTATTTCGAACATTAACGCACTGTTTTCTAGGCCGTAGGTCCGGGCTTACAAGTACCCCTAGGTCTCTTTCACAAGTCGACTTCTCTAGGTTGATGTTGTTAAGGCTGTATACATTATCAGTATTTGTTCTTCCAATAATAAGTACGCTGCACTTGCTGGTGTTGAATTTCATTTGCCATTTTTCAGACCACCCTGCAGTTTATTTAGATCCTCCTGTAATGCATTTGCATCCTGCCCTGAATTAATCTGCCGCCCTATTTTGGTGTCATCCGCAAACTTGCTTATGTCACTGCTGATCCCAGTATCTAGATCGTTTATGTAGATTATGAACAAGTGGGCCTAGTACTGACCCTGGGGAACCCCACTGGTTACACGGCCCCACTCAGATTTAACACCATCTACGCTGACCCTCTGCGTTCTATCGGTGAGCCATGATTTTATCCAATTTAAAACTTTCCCCTCGATACCATGAGCCTTATTTTTTCTCAGAAGCCTCTGATGCGGTACTCTGTCAAATGCTTTGCTAAAGTCTAAGTAAAGTCTAGCTTTTCTCTCTCTCTCTCTCCGTCTCGTTTTTTTTCTCCCTCTCCCTATCCTACAGTACAAATTATTATAATTCTCTCTCTCTCTCTCTTTCTTTCTTTCTCTCTTTCTCTCTCTCTCTCTCATTACCAAGTCCTCTTCCTTCTCTGCTCCTCCAATTTTATTAATTTTATCTTTTATCTCCCTCCTTTCCTTTCTCTGTTCCTGCATTTATCACCACTGTTTCTCATCCTCCTTTCATCATATTTTTCTTCCCATTATCACCAATGTATTTTACGATTCTCTTCCTGTTTTTCCTTCGTGTCGTCTTTCGTTATCGTTGTTATGCTTCATTTACGTATCTTCGCTATGTAACCTGAGATTATTGAAGTCACTCTACTCTTCCTTCCCTTCTTCCTCCTCCTCTTCTTTTTCTTCTTCTCTTCCTCTTCCTTCTCCTCCACCTTTACCCATTGCCCCACCTCTTCCTACTCCTCTTTCTTCTACGGGTCTTCTTTCTCTGCCTTTTCCTTTTCTTTTCATTCTTCTTTTCTCCTTCTCCTTCTCCTCCTGTCATCTTATTCTTTCTCTACACAATTAGCTGGACGGGGAACAAAGCAAGGAAGAGAGAACTACAATTACGAGATGGAAAACAAAGGAAGAAGGAAATGAGAAAAAAATGATAAATAACGAGGAATCAGTTTGAGAATAGAGGAATTGGGAAAAATGGCACATAATGAGAAATAAGAGGCAGAGAAAAGAGTGAGAATGAAAGATAATGGAAGAATTAGAGGAAATGATCTTAATCTGGCCTGAGTGGGGAGTGAGAGGAGGGGGAAGGAGGGGGGAAGAGAAGAGGGGATAAGAGGGGGAGGAAACGAGAGGGGAGGGAAGGGGAGGGGAGAAAAGGGAAGGGAAGTGAGAAAAGGGAAGGGGTGAGAAGGAATGAAGGGAGATGAGACGAGGGAGGGGAGAAGGACGAAAGGAGTTGGAAGGGGTAGAAGGAGTGAGGATGAAGGAGTGAGAGGGAATGAGAGGAAAGGGAAGTGAGAGGTGGCTTTACCTTGATGTCTTGTCTCAGTACCACCGTCTCCTCCACCTCCTCTTCTCTTCTGCCTCTTCCTCCTCTTTCTCTTCCTCATCCTTTCCCATTTCTTCTTTTCAGTCTCCTCCCCTTCCTTCTCCCACTCCTCTCCCTCCTACTCCAAATTATTATTCTCCTCCTCCTCCTCCTCCTCCTCCTCCTCCTCCTCCTCTTCTTCTTCTTCCTCTTCCTCTTCCTCTTCAGATCGTAAAGCTTCATTACCTAGAGATGCGAGTCACAAAGGTCTGTCATCAAGACTCAAGTAAACCAGATTGTCTTTTTGACGTACGTGAGCTGACAGCCTGCAAGAAGCACAACGTACGTAATCAAGGACGAACCAATTACCTCATCAAATCTCTGGGATCTATATAAAGTCGTTGAACTACACCACGTTGACAAGACCGGAAGAGTCTTCTGAGTGGCTGAGAGAGGCCATCAGTACGACCATCTGGCTCTCGTAGACAACAACAACCACCACCCCCCCCACCTCCTGCCTTGCCCTCCTGCCCTCTCCTCCTCCAGTACACCAACATTTAATGAGGACCTCTCGTCTTATTCACAACACCTCCGTCGGGGCAAGAGACTCCTTCTCCATCGGGGTGAGAGATTCTCCGTCGGGTTTATAGCACTCATGCACCCATCTTTCTTTATCATACCGACATAATCCCGATAGAACCGACGAGAGCGTAATGTTCATTATCCAGTTTTAATCATCCCCGATAGTTCCCGACAGATACTTAAACCGTTACACACCCACCAGACAAGTCCGAAGGAGTTTGTTATTTCGCCAAGTCCCGACAGGTTCAACATGGGTATGTATATCAGTCTGGCCCCGACGCATCTGTCAATTCATAACACCGACAGCTTCATTCTTACGAGACAACTGGAATTCTGGAACGTTTCCCGATGGGCCAATGATTGGCCTCGTTCCAGAAGTAGTAGTAGGAGGAGGAGGAGGAGGAGGGAGGAGGGAGGAAGAGAAAGGCAGTAGGGAGAGGAGGAGGAGGAGGAGGATAAAATGAGTAGGAGGAACGGGTCAGTCATAAATGACCATCACCACCACCATACCTGTCACCACCATCATCACCACCACCAATCTTCACCACACCCAACACCATCACTACCACCACACCCTCTACCTCATACCCGTCACCACCCATCATCACTACCACTAATCTTCACCACAATCTGTCACCACCCATCATCACCCCACCACCACACCCTCTTACCACAACCCGTCGTCACCACCATCATCACCACCACCACACCCCTTCACCACACCCTTCACCACCATCATCACCACCACCACACCCGGTCACCACCACTCATCACCACCACCATACCCTCTCACCACACCCGTCACCACCATCATCACCTCAATTCAATTCATACCCCTCCAATTACCAACCTGTCACCACCATCATCACCACCACCACACCTGTCACCACACTCCGTCACCATCATCACCACCACCACCACCACAATAGGAAGCACCCCCCCCCCGCCTCTTATTTCCATCACGCCCTTTCAAAAGATACACAGGTCTTCTGTCTGTCTGTCTGTCTGTCTGTCTGTCTGTCTGTCTGTCTGTCTGTTTACGTACACGATAGTCCAAACAGAAACAGATAATGAAAATAGATATAAATCCAATATTTTTTACTGACCTCACAGAAGGTAACTCCAGCTGACCATGAGACATCTCTAGCACTGACCTGACAGGTAAAGGTCACAAACAGGAAGTGACGTCACCAGGTAGGTCAGTCATCCACGTACCTGAAACTAAAACAAAATGGTGAGATACTAATTGGAGAGAGAGAGAGAGAGAGAGAGAGAGAGAGAGAGAGAGAGAGAGAGAGATAATCTGGATCAAATATCAGTGTTAGGACTTATGTCACATTATGCGTGTTTCCAGACTGGTGAGCACACACATACACACACAGGTACAGAAAAGGGCCTGCAGAATCATGCTCGGCGCAGAATACTCCGGCTACACCAACGCTCTCTCCACCCTGGAAATGCCATCCCTCGGTGACCTCCACCACCAAGCACTGGAAAGGTTTGGCCGTGGACTACTGCACCACCCTCGCCACCTCCTGCCACCTGCAGCCCTCCACCCACCTCGCGCAGTCCACCACTACAACAAAATTCAGCCCATAAGAGCCCGCACCGATAGATATAAGAACAGCACCATCCCATCTATTGTTAAAATAATAAACAACTCCTGATTTATGTACTGTACAGCCCTGTAAATGTATTCAATGCATATTATATCATTATGTCTAAATCACATGTAAGTCTGTATATTTTCAGCCAACGGCTGCAACTCTATTAATAAACCGTTTATTATTATTTACATACACACACGCACACACACACACACACACACACACACACACACACACACACACACACACACACACACACACACACACACATGAATTACTTTTCAGTCATGTCTGAATAGAATTTAATTTTGTCAAAAAGAATAAAACGCTTTTGTTTTCCACTCACAAGGTCTGGTCGTCAATGTTGCCCGGAGAGATTTAATTTGTGAACGTGTCTATTTTTGCATTCCAATTCCACCCCCTATCCCCTACCGTTATTCCTACCCCTACCCTTGCCCATATTCCTATCCCTACGTCGTCCCTCTATTCCTACCCTTACCCGACCCTACCCTTGCCCCTATATTTGTCCCTACCCTACCCTACCCTTACACTTGCTCTTATCCCCTATCCTTAACCCCTACTACCAGCACCACCACTACCACCGCACATTCCTCTCCACCACCACCACCACCCACAAACACCTCACAGCACACTACATACACACACACAGCACACTACACACACACCTCATGGCACACTACACAAACACCTCACAGCACACTCACACAAACACCTCCTGGCACACACACACACCAGCACACTACACACACACCTCACAACACACAAACACCTCTGACACACTACACAAACACTTCACAGCAAACACCTCTGTCACCTCACAGCACACTACACACACACCTCAGACACTACACACACACCTCACACTACACACCTCCTGACACTACACACACACCTCCCACAGCACTACCCACCTCGCCACACACACACCTCCCAGCACACACCTCTGACACTACACACACCTCCTGACACACTACCCAGAGCACCTCTTGCCTACACAAACCTGCTCTGACACACTGCACACAGCACCTCTGTTGCACACACCTACACACACACACACACTACACACACACCTCAGGCACACAAAACACCTCCTGACACACTACACACCTCACAGCACACTACACACACACTACACACACACACACCTCGGCCACACTACACACACCTCACACACTACACACACCTCACACACTACACACCTCACAGCCACACTACACCACACCTACACACCTCACACTACACACACACACCTCCCACAGCTACACACCCTGCACACACACCTCGACACACTACATCCTCCTGCACACCCTGCACACACCCTTATCGGCCACACTACACACACCTCCTGGCACCCACACAGCACCTCCTCACACACTCACCTCACAGCACACTACACACACACCTCTTGACACACTACACACACACACCTCACAGCCCCCTACACACACACCTCCTGACACACTACACTACGCACCTCCCACTACACACACACCTCACAGCACACTACACACCTCCAGCACACTACACACACCTCCACAGCACACCTACACACACACCTCACTGACACTACACACACCTCACACACACCTACACACAAAACACCTCTGACACACACACAAACACCTCCTGCACACTACACACACACACCTCAGCTTACCTACACACACACCTCACAACCTTTACACAGACACCTCTGGCCACACTACACACCTCACACCTCCTGACACACACACCTCTGTGCCTACACACACACCTCCGCACACACACACCTCATGGCCACTACACACCACCTGACACCTTCACACACACACCTCCTGGCCACTACACACACCTCACAGCACACTACAAAACACCTCCTGACACACTACCACACCACCTCCTGACCCCTCACACACCTCACAGCACACTACACAAACACCTCACTGCACACTACAAACACCTCATGCCACCCTACACACCTCACAGCCACTACACACACACCTCTGACACCTTTCACCATACCTCCTGACACACACACACCTCCTGACACACTACTACACCTCACAGCACACACTACACTCTGCTACACACACCTCTGACACACACACCTCAGTGCACTACACACACCTCTGACACAAACACCACACACACACCTCCTGACACACTACACAAACACCTCCCACACGACACCTCCTGACACACTCACACACACCTCCTGACACACTACCACACAACACAACACCTCTGACACACTTCACACACACACCTCGGCCACTACCACACACACACACACACACACACCTCCTGACACACTACACACACCACCTCCAGAGCACACTACACACACTACACACACACACACTACACACACACACACACACCTCACTGCCTACACACACCTCTGACACACTACACACACACACACTACACACACACCTCTGACACTACACACACACCTCTGACACCCCTACACGCCTCTGACACACACACACACCTCCTGACACACTACACACCTCCTGACACACTACACACACACACCTCATTTTTCACACACCTCATGACACACTACACACCTCCTGACACACTACACACACACCTCCCACTACACACACACCTCTACAACACACCTCACAGCCACACACACCACTCTGACACACTACACAAACACCTCTGTTACTACTGACACGCCTCCCAGCCACACTACACACAACACCTCACCCAACACACCTCTGACACACTACACACACACATCCTGACACACTACACACACCTCCTGACACCCACTACTACAAACACCTCACACTACACAAACACCTCACACCACCGCTACAAACCTCCTGACACACTACACCTCTGACACACCTCTGACACACTACAGCACCTCTCACACCCGCACCTCCCACACACACACCTCGCCACTGCACACTCCACGCACTACTGCATATCACACACCTCACACCTCCCACACACGCACCCTGACACCTACACACACACCTCTGACACCCCACACACTCCTACACACACCTCTGGCCCACACTACACACCTCATGACACACACACACACCTCTGACACACTCACACAAACACCTCACAGCCCTACAAACCTCCCAGCCACCACTACACACACCTCCTGACACACTACAAACACCTCACTCCACACTACACAAACACCTCCTGCACACACACACACACCTCACAGCACCCATACAAACACCTCACACACTACACAAACACCTCACAGCACACTACACACACACCTCACAGCACACTACACACACCTCCTGCCTGCACCCGCCACACAAAACACCTCCCTACACACACACCTCACAGACACCCTACACACACCTCCTGACACACACACCCCACCTCTGACACTACACACACACCTCACAGGCACACTACCACACACACACCCCTCCACACACCTACACACACACCTCCTGACCACCTACACACACCACCTCACCACCCTACACACACACCTCACACACACACAATACCTCACCAGCCACCTACCACACACACACACACTACACACACTCACAGCACACTACACACACACACACACACTACACACACACCTCACAGCACACCATACACACACACCTCCTGTCCTACACACACACACACACACACACCTCCTGACACACTACACATACACACCTCACAGCCACACTACACACAAACACCTCTGGCACACTCACACACACACACCTCGACACCACACACACACACACACACTCACACACACTCCACACACCACACACACACACCTCACAGCACACTACACACACCTCACAGAACACTTGCTAAACCCCTATGCTCCATCATCAATGCTTTCTTAGTTAAGCCAGATGCCCAGCTGACTGGAAGACCTCTTATGTATCACCAGTGCCCAAGTCACACCAGCCCAATAACTTAAATCAGCTACGACCTATTGCAATCACCCCAATACCAGCCTAATCTGTGAAAGTTTTGTGTTCGACTAGGCTTATGCTGATATTGCAGGAGTCGTAGACCCTCAGCAATTGGCATGAAAATCTTCCTCCACCACTCACTGTCTTGTCAGCTTTCGACTACATATACCGCCATCTCGAGAAACGAAAACGTCTGTAGCTGTCGCCTTCATTGATTTCACTAAAGCATTCGACCGAGTCGACCACAATATAATCATCAACAAAGCTGATCTCGGGCTTCGGAGAAGTCTTATACCATGGCTTACAGACTTCCTCAGTGACCGACGCCAAGCTGTACGCTTCCTGAGGCTGTCTCCCCTTTCAGTCACTCACCTGTGGGGTCCCCCAAGGCACCAAGATACCACTCTGCTTCCTTATGCTCATCAATGATGCCCCAGAGAAACCCTGCTCGCTGGAAATATGTCGACGACTCACCATTGGGATCAGCGCCAACAATTCTGCTCCCAACTATACCGCCCTTCAGGATTTATTGAAGTCTCCAAACTGGGCCACCAACAACCATGTCACCAACCATAGGGTGTGTCATACGGAGGCGAATTTTTTTTTTTGAGTTTGAAAAATCGGCCCATGTATTAATGATGTAGTTCTATGCAGAATCATGTGATATCTTCAGATTTGAAAAGCTTTATTTTTGTTAGGTAAATTTTCACTTCTGAAATCTTATGAAAATTCAGTATTCCCACCCTTTTTACCAACACCAATTAAATAGCTTATTTAGTGCAAAAGTAAATATATCAGGTTAATTTATTAGGATGAAAATGATCCAGAATAGTGAAACGAATTAGATCTTAATACATTTATAATTGCATTATTCCTTTAGAAAACAAATCATCAAATACAAAACTGGTTTTACTTACTACGACCTGGTGTTGCTGCACAATTATAGAGAAATTGTATGTCTTCTTGCTTCCTGGTTTCTACTCATCACCTCCCTGCTGACCACCTGAGCTCGGATGTAGCCTCCTCCTCCTGGCTGAAGACGCGGGATCGCGCTGGCTCCTGCTCACTTGCTGTACAGCCAACGCTCTATACCTGGGTGTGAGGGCCAGGCAGGGACATGGCTGGAAGTTGTCCAGAGCTCTGACTTGAACACATTGGTGAGGCTGCAGGTAAGAGGGGGCTCACTGCCGGCCTGGATGTTATCCAGATCTATGAGATCATGAGGGTCTTGAAGTAGATTGACTCTCAGGAGTCTTCTGACCCTGGAAGGAATCGTCACCAACTGATCTGTCAGTGCCCAGATCCTCTCATAAGTCTCATATCCAAGATCTTTTTGACTGCCACTCTTCTCCCTCCTCATCCCACTGCAGAGCATTGTCTGCAGAACTGCCTCGGGATGAGCATACCCAGGAAGATCTCCTCACAGTCTGCTCCACAATCTGAACAACCTCCTTGGCTATTCCCCTTGCAGCCCAAGCTGAAGAGAACATGCCTGACCTCGGAGAACAATGACTTGGACCTTGGTGTTTAAAACCACTTGCGTAGACACCACGATGGAATTGGATAAGTCTCAGGTTGCGGGTTGGTTCCCCTTTCAGTTTAGTGATGAGCGACCCAGTCTCTGCAGAACCTGAGAGCCAAGGTGAGCCACCTAGGAATGTGAGACTGGACCTATCTGCAGGTAAGTCTATCAGTATGACCAAAGTTTTGATGAGAATTGCAAATCATGTAAACCATAGTGTACTGGCTTCAGTACTCAGGTCGTCAATGACAGTGCAAGCTCAACGAGTGGAGGGCCAACCAGATTTTTTCAAAGCCTGATTTATTTCTAACCCAGTGGCAGAGTCCAGCATCTTGCCAAGAGGACCAAACCATTCGTTGCTTGAGAGTCTTGCCATCCAGCTCCTGGATCAGATGTCTGAGTGGCAACTCTGTTGGTGGAGGTTACAAACAATCCAGACCAGCTTCTCCCAATCTTCCGCTCTATCCACTGTATGACCTCTTGCCCTTTCTGTACCTGTGCTGGTGCTGTCCCTCCAATGGCCTGCAGGGCTTCTCCGTCTACGTTCCCTCTCTCTGAGCCAGTTCACAATGTTATCTGCCACTTCATCTCAGTTCTGTTTTGACATGTCATCTTTTCTCTGGAGTGAAATGCCACAAATACTCTCCTGGTTCACTGCAGCAGGAGTAGTGTTCCTCCTTCCACATGGCAGGGAACAACTTTGTCAGAATCTCCAACTTTCATGAACACTTTAGTGTCATCCCTTCTCCCATCAAAGAACAAACAATTGATTCCATTTTTCTTATCTCTCTATCAAACCTCTTCTAGGTTACTGACAAGTTTTCTCCTGAGTTTCCTTACTTTGTTAGTGATCTATCACCAGGTGAATGACTCTACCGTGGTGTTACTAAAACCACCGTCAAATCTTATAAAGTGTTGCCATTCTGCAGTTTCTCTGAGACCTGAGGAAAAGTTTTATACACAGAGCTATGCTTCCCTGTATTATCTTCTTATTTCGAATCTTATGCCCAAGTAAGGTTTGGGATCATTATTTTCTGTTAGAATAAAGTCACATTCTCCCCATTAAAGGCACTCGGATCAGCCATGGGAAGTCATTAAACTTCGAATCAGCTTGACTCCAATCATTTGGCCTTTTAATTCACCCTGGGCCTTCTCAAGTCTTTTCCTCGGCACTCTTTCTCCTCTTCTGTCTCTCTGTGGCAGCCTCCTGTCTCTTGGACTCCGGAATATTCCTTGGCTAGAAATCAGAGAGCCCCTATACTGCTGAAGTCTTTCTCTGTGCTTTGACAAAATGCCAGTTCGATCACAGGAATCTTCAGTTCACGCTTGTAAATACATATGGGCCTCGGATTTAAAGTCACAGATCGCATCCAAACTCAGACACAACAATTGGGCACTCCCAGGCAATTATGTCAAATAACTGGTCCAGTTGTTTACAAAGCTGTCCTTAACTGCAAAGTTTCCTTCCCAAGAGAGTTATCTCTGTCTTTTCCCCAATCATGTGTCTCTACTAATCTTCTTCTGACTTGTTATGACTGAGGCTTGAACTGAGCAGTTAGCCAGAGCAAATTGTGCCAAGACAGCTTTAATACATCACTGGCAATGTCTTTTGTTTGTAAGTTCTTTGTCTTTTCACTGATTTGGCCTGATTAAAACACCGTATCTCAAAGCATCTCAATGTAGTAACCTCAATTTTCAGAAAGCTCTCTCCCAGACTCAAGATAGTGACTGAGATGGCTGGATTTTTGGTTCCTCGTCCTGACACAAGCAGCCATCGCAAAACATTATCAACTTATAAATGGATCAGAATCTGAAATAAAATATTGTTAGTTTAAAGAAGAATGAAGTCAGAAAGCAATGTTCAATTATTTAATTGTAATGCACTAATGCAGCTGTGGTTGTTAGATTTTCGATAAATTTTCACGCTAAATTTACCTAGCAAAAAGGTTGCAAAATATTGAAACTGAAATTATTTTCTGTTTATATACACTCAACATCTACCAAAAAAAAGGATGTGGGCCATTAGTTTTAGGGGCCAGATCTTCTCCTATGACACACAATCTCTAATGTCAGTCACCATCAACCATACCAAGACCATGGTTATGCACATCAACCTCTTCTGACATTGTCCCACCTCCTCCATTACTCTAGGTCCGAACACACCCAGGTTGTAGATTCCACGAGCTCCTCGGCGTCACCATAGACAACAAACTAAATTGAAACCACACGTCAGTGAAGTTGTCAATCCTCCAAGTTTCCACTCTCCCTCCGCCGACTCAAGTCCCTCGAGTTCCTGCACCTGAGCTCCTCAGTGTTTACACAACATTCATACTTCCCAAGCTCACCTATGCCTCCCCCACCTGGTCTTCTCCCTAAATGCCACACAACGTAAACACTCTAGAAAAAGTGCAATAGAGGGCATGCAAGATTATTCTCTCCCCTTCCTACTCCACATATCAAGAAGCGCCCACACACTGACCCTTTCGACTCTCACTGACCATCACCACGACCTCATCTGCAAATTTGGTAAGAAGCTTTACACCATCCTCGACACCGGCTCCTACTACCACCTGAGATCCCTAGCCCGAGAATTGCTGTCTGACACCACAACCGCATCCAGCCCATACGTGCACGAACTGATCGCTATAAGAACAGCACAGTCCCAACCATTGTAAAATTATCAATAACTTGTAATAAACCAGTGTATTCACTCCCCAGTAAACACTACCTTGCACTGTCAACTATGTTGAAAATGAACTGTAGTTTGAGCTTTTCCCCATCTAGTTATTATATATCTTATTTGATCACTTATGTTACTTGTATATTATTTGTAATTCGAAACCCATTCCCAATATGTAACTGTTATTTTTAGCCTTCTCGTTGCCAAGCTCTTCAATAAACCGTTAATTATTATATTATTACTACACACACACTTCACACACACACAGCACACACAACACAAACACTTCACAGCACACCACACACACCACAGCACACCACACACACACCCCACAGCACACCACACACACACACACCACACACACCCCCACAGCACACCACACACACACACCTCACAGCACACCACACACACACCCCACAGCACACCACACACACACACACACACAGCACACTACACAAACACCACAGCACACCACACACACACCCCAGCACACCACACACACACCACAGCACACCACACACACACACACCCCACAGCACACCACACACACCCCACAGCACACCACACACACACACACACCACACACCCCACACACACACACACCCCACAGCACACCACACACACACCCCACAGCACACACACACACCTCACGGCACACCACACACACACCCCACAGCACACCACACACACACACACCCCACAGCACACCACACACACACCCCACAGCACACCACACACACACACCCCACAGCACACCACACACACACACACACCACACACACACCCCACAGCACACCACACACACCACACAAACACCCCACAGCACACCACACACACCCCCACAACACACCACACACACACCCCACAGCACACCACACACACACACACCACACACACACCCCACAGCACACACCACACCACACACACACACCCCACACACCACACCACACCCCACAGCACACCACACACACACACCACACACACCCTCACAGCACACACACACACACACCCTCACAGCACACACACACACACACCACACAAACACCCCACAGCACACCACACAAACACCCCACACACCACACACACACCTCACAGCACACCACACACACACACACCACACACACACCCCACAGCACACCACACACACACACCACACACACACCCCACAGCACACCACACAAACACCCCACAGCACACCACACACACACCCCACACACACACACACACACACACCACAGCACACCACACACACACACACACACCACACACACACACACACACCACACACACACACCACACACACACACACACTCACACACACACACACACACACACACTACACACACACACACCACACACACACACACACCACACACTACACACACACATACCTACACACTACACACACACACACACACACACACACACACACACACACACACACTACACACACACACTATGTAACACCCATTAAACTCTCTATTCTCTCCCCGGTTATATAGCCTCTAAGGTAACTAACTCCCAGATGCGAGAAGTAAACAAAAATGATGGGAATTTGTGTCTTTAGGTATAACTCTGGAGCCGAGTGAAGCTGGTATTTACGGTAAGCTCTTGTATGGATATAAAACTAAGGTGTGGATGTTTCTCACTTTCTCTTATTATCTATCTCATCTACCTATCATTTCTCATTTATTTTCCTCTCTCTCTCTTGCGATTTCCTTTCTTTTGATCCTCTGTCTGTCTGTCTTTTGATCCTCTGTCTGTCTGTCTGTCTGTTTCTGCTGTTCGTTTATCATTTGTATTTCTCTCTCTCTCTCTCTCTCTCTTCACAAGGCGAGAGGGATTCATATTAAGGAAATGGCTGTGCTGTCCTCTCCCCTAGTGAGTGTGTCAGATATGAGGGTAAATAATGAGGGGGGAGGGGGAGGGAGGGAGGTATGCTACTTAGTGTGTGTGTGTATGTATGTATGTATGTGTGTGTGTGTGTGTGTGTGTGTGTGTGTGTGTGTGTGTGTGTGTGTGTGTGTGTGTGTGTGAGTGAGGGGAGTTTTAAAGTTGTTGTTTTGTTGTTGTTATAGCTCTTGTTGTTGTTGTTGTTTATCATTTATCAGTAAAGCTGCTTTTATAGTTATATATCTGTACTAATTATAAAGAAAGAAAGAAAGAAAGAGAGAGAGAGAGAGTGAGAGAGGAGGGAGGGAGGGAATCTTTTACTTCTCCCACGAGGACCAAAGGGTGAGAATCTAATATTCTTTTATAACATTCTTCCTCTCCCTTCCCTTCCTTCACCTCTTCCATCTCCTCCTCCTTTACTGTCCTGTTACTGCCTCTTCCCCGACCCTTCAACCTAACCTAACCAAAAAGTATAAACATGTGATATAAACTAATATAAACTCACACCTTTATTTTCCTCGAGTGAGTAAGGAAGACTGAGTTAAATCGATGAGGCAATTTTATCTTTGTGCAATATTTTCCTGTGCATAATATATACAGCTAGTTATCACGGTGGGAGGAGGAGGAGGAGGAGGTCATGAGAAGAGGAGGAGGGAGAGGGGGTCATGAGGAAGAGGAAGGGGTTAGGAGGAGGGGAGGAGGAGGAGGAGGAGGACCAAGAGAAGAAGAAAAGGAAAGAAGAGGAGGAAGAAGAGAAGGAAATATGTAAGAGGAGGAAGAAGAGCTCAGGAGAAGGAGGAGATGATCAAAAGAGAAATATGAAGAGGAAGTAAAAATAATAAGAAAGTAAAGAGAAAGTAAAGATGAAAGAAAGAAAGAAAGAAAATATAAAACAAAGAAAGTAACAAACGCAGCTACAATAACCGATGATCAGACAAATAAACAAATAAATAAACAAAATACAGTAAACACAATAACAGATAAACAATAAAGCAAACACAAACAAACACAGACAGACAGAGACACACAAACACAGACAGAGACAAACAAAACAATCTATTCCTATATACCCCCACCACCCCAAAGAGAGGAAAGACAAAAGAATGGATAACGTAAACTGAATAAAGAAAGGAAGATAGTGATAAACACAGAGGTGGCGTGGGAGTGTTGACAGGTGTGGATAATAATGGGGTGGTCGACCATAACAAGACTATCTGGGTGCTTAAAACACACACACACACACACACACACACACACACACACACACACACACACACACACACACACACACACACACACAGCCTCTTCTGCCTCTCTCTCTTCGTCACCCTTCTGATTTTCTTCCCTCCCTTCATTACCTGCTTTCTTCCTTCCCTCATGAGTTCTTCCCTCCTCATTACTCATTTTCCTTCCCTCATGCCTCTCCTCTTCTTCCTTACCACCCTCCTTTCTCCATCTTTCTTCCTTCCTTCCTCCCTTCCTACCTTCACCATTCAGGATCTTTCATCACCTCCCTTTCCCTCCCTCACCACCCATCATCCCTCTCTCTCCCTCCCTCACCCACCCATCATCCCTCTCTCCCCTCCCTCACCACCCATCATCCCTCCCTCCCCACCCATCATCCTCTCTCCTCCCCTCACCACCCATCATCCCTCTCCCCTCCCCACCACCCATCATCCCTCTCTCTCCTCTCACACCCATCTTCTCCTCACCACCCATCATCCCTCTCCTCCTCACCCCCCTCTCACACTCTGCTCGAAGACTCAAGACTGGTCGTTTAATCATTTCCTTTACACAGAGATGAAAGATATATGTCTGTCTGTCTGTCTGTCTGGCTGGCTGGTTAGGAGGAATCTTTAACACCAATTCATATTTTTGAAGTTAATGATGTATTGGCTAATGCATACAGCCACCTCCCCACAGTCCGAATTCTAACCTAACCTAACCTAACCTAACCTAACCTAACCTAACCTAACCTAACCTAACCTACCCTAAGCTGTCACCTGCTTGCAATACATCCATCACTAAATGCCTTCCGATGGTTCCTCCTCTTCCCTCCTACTTTCCTCTTCTCTTCCAGCTCACAGTTACCTCATTAAGAAACCTGTTTGTTGTTCTTGCAGGTTTTGTAGGCCGGACTAATGAGTTGTAAACAGTACAACAAACGTGGGCGACAAAATAGTATAAATGACGTTTACAGAGGCGGGTGTTGCGAGTGTTGTGTTGTGTTACGATATATGAGTGTTGCTGGATGTTTGTGTGTGTTCTTTGCCCTCTGAATGTTTCCTTGCCCTTTGAATGTCTGTTTCTTGCCCTTTGAATGTTTCCTTGCCCTCTGAATGTTTCCTTACCCTTTGAATGTCTGTTTCCTGCCCTCTGAATGTTTCTTGCCCTTTGACTGTTTCCTTGCCCTTCTAACTAATCCTATTCGACGCCTTTATGCTTCAGTATCCCCACAAGGGTAAGGATTGGTGGGATAATGTCGTAATGCATCGGATATTTGCAGAATTCAACTTCAAAGTGGAACACAGAAGTCAAACGGCATATGAAATTTAACCCCTTTTACTTTTCCCTCTCTTCTCGCCTTCCTTACCTCCCTTTTCCCTTCCTTCTTTCCTTCCTTTATTTATTTTTCCTCCCGTCTTTCATTCCTTCTATAATCACGTCCTTCCTTCCTTCCTTCCTTCCTTTCACCCTTCCTCCCCCTCCTTATTCCTTCCTTCCTTATCCCTCCTCCCCAATGCCAGTGAGACAGCCCACACACACACACACACACACACACACACACACACACACACAAAAGATGGACACCGTCATTAGCCAGGTACTGTTCTCCCCTAATTACCTTACCTGTAATTTTCCATCTAATTACAACAGAAGTGACAAAATCATTACAATGGACTTTGGTCACCTAATTAGTCGTTATGGTCATGGTATTCACGTGGGTTCCCAGAGGTAGTTTGGTTGGCACTGCACTAGACAGCCTTCACTTCCCCAACTAAAGGCAGGAGCTTATTTTTAACTGGGTTGGATTCAGAGTCTCGGATTGAACTATCGACGCTAGGTCTCACCACTCTTAACTATCTCCCTTAAGAGATAATAAATATACATATCTAATTACTCTAGAGTCTTAATATAATAACGACGCCATTTTGTATCTGAGAGACATAAAGAGAATCAGAGTATCTCAAACGCTCACTTCCGGTAGAGTCTCTCGGTGAGATATAATTCCGCCATTTTGAATATAAGAGATATGGTAAATGAGAGGGAGAGTTACGGTGTCAGTGTTTCCTTTACGAGAGAACTTTCAAGTGAGGAGATTTTGAGATAGAGAATATTATATCATTCTCTCACATATCTCTCACTTACGAGATAAAATTAGATTTAAGAGACATTTTGAGACACTAAGCTGGGCCTCTCACTCTCCTAAACTTAGTCCTATAAAGTCTCTCTGTTATTATCTCCCCAAGCCAGAGAGACATGGAGATAGTATTTTATTCCTAGGATGGTCTGGAGTATATTTGAGAGTATCGTCGTTCATACTGGAGTTAATAAATCCAATATGTAAATTCGCAACATTAAGTAATCCGTAACTTGTTGGGTTTGAGGCAGACAGACAGACAGACAGACAGACAGGGACAGACAGGGACAGACAGGGACAGACAGACATCGAACCATACGAGTAAGGGGCGCTCGCACGTGCAGCTGTACGTATGGCGGAGGGAAGGAAAGAGGGAAGGAGGGGAGGGGTCCCTAGGGGGCTGTGATCCCCCCTTCTACCCCCTCGACCTCGCCTTTATTGCTAATAGGGTTAGGATAAGACTGTCACTCCCTCCTCCCACCCCAAGACCTCACCATGTGACTTGATGACGTGTTGACACTCAAAACGATGTCACGAAACTTAAGGATGACGTCAGGCGGGTTTTGGATGACGTCATGACTCAAGGATGACGTCAGGCGGGTTTTGGATGACGTCATGACTCAAAGATGACGTCATGGGGTTTGGATGACGTCATGACTCAAGGATGACGTCATGCGGGTTTTGGATGACGTCACGGGACTATTAGAAAACGTCACATGATCATATTTATACACGCGCACACACACACACACACACACACACACACACACGCACACACGCACATATACACACATACATGGTTTAATTCTCCCATTATGGCTTCACTACTTCCACTTAGATAACTTAGAGCCCTTTAATGTATGTTAATTCATGTAAACTACCTGTAATAAATGTTAATATTACTGTGATATGGGAGGAGGAGGAGGAGGAGGAGGGGAGGTGATGGTGGAAGAAGAAGAAGAGAGAAGAAGGAAGATTACAAAGTAGAAGACGATAAAGAAGAGGAGAGGAAGAATGGAAGAAGAGAGGGGAGAGAAAAAAGTGGAGAGTACGAAAGGAGGGAGAGGAGGAAGGTAGAAGAGGGAGAAGAGGGAGAAGAGAGGTGTCATATTATCCGTATTCTCTCTCACCATTGAAGAGTCCACCAGGTTAGGTTAGGTTAGGTTAGGTTAGGTTAGTGTTAATAAGAAATTCTCATACTATTTTGGTTGAGCCGCCAATGCCACTTCCTAAGCCGCCAATGCCACTCCTAAGCCGCCAATACCACTCCTAAGCCGCCAATACCAATTCTGCCGCCAATACCACTCTCAGCCCAATACCACCCCAAGCCACCAATACCAATTCTAAGCCGCCAATACCACCCTAAGTCGCCAATACTACTTCTAAGCCGCCACAATACTAATCCTGCGCCAATACCACTCCCTAAAACCACTAATACCACTTAAACCACTAATACCACTCCTAAGCCGCCATCACTAATTCTAAGCCGCCAATACCACTCCTAAACCACCAATACCACTATCTAAACCACTAATACCACTCCTAAGCCGCCAATATCACTCCTGCCGCCAATACCACTTAAACCAACAATACCACTCCCAAACCACTCAATACTCAATTCTAAGCCGCCAATACCAATTCTAAGCTGCCACTACACTTAAACCACCAATACCACTCCCCAAACCACCAATACCACTCCTAAACCACCAATACCAATCCTAAACCACCAATACCATTCTCAAACCATCATTACTACTTCTAAGCCGCCAATACCACTCCTGCCGCCAATGCCACTTAAACCACTCAATACCACTCCTAAGTCGCCAAACACTCCTAAGCCGACAATACCACCCTAAGCCGACAATACCAATCCCCAGCCACCAATACTATTCCTGCCGCCAATACCACTCGCAAGCCGCCACGCACTTAAGCCGCCAATACCACTCCAAGCCGACAATGCCACACACAAGCCGCCAATGCCACACGCAAGCCGCCAATGCCACACGCAAGCCGCCAATACCACCACAAGCCGCCAATGCCACTCCTGCCGCCAATACCACTCCTGCCGTCAATACCACTCTCAAGCCGCCAATGCCACACGCAAGCCACCTATTTCACGCCCCAGAATGCAGCACCAAACGACCTTCATTCAGGCGCATGGTAGAAACTTTGCAATCTCTTGGAGTCCACAAGATACGAGAGAGAGAGAGAGAGAGAGAGAGAGAGAGAGAGAGAGAGAGAGAGAGAGAGAGAGAGAGAGAGAGAGAGAGAGAGGGCAACTTAAAACGCTAAACTCAATAGAAAAATATATATAGAATATTTTATTTTTTTTTTTACTAAACCAACTTGTCGTTTTCACACACACACACACACACACACACACACACACACACACACACACACACACACACACACACGATATAGTAGAAAGTTACACAGGATTTTCTCACTCGATTTCTTTTATTCATGTTATTTTTTTTTTCATTTTATTTCGTCTCTGAACTCGTGTTGACGCAGCGAAGTGAATGAAAACAATTGAAACAGTCGATAATATCATTGACTCAAAACACCACAGACTTATCAATTCTTGTCCTTTTCACCATCAACTTTCATCAACCCAAAGTCACCAATCAATCCTCAAGGTCTTAGCAATAAACGGTACCTAAGATTAATCAATTCTATTCAATTTCAGATCAAGTCTTCCATTGGCAAGGTTTGGATCAATCGGTCCATCAATTTGAGACATATTTGGTTGACACTCGAGGTCCCTCAACCATCAACTCTTCGTCAACTATATTTCAAGGTTATTTCAGTTCGTTTTCTGTTTCCCTTTAAATATGGCATCTCCCTCAAGCCAATAGGTAAGAGTGCCAGTAAGGAAAGTGCCAGTAAGGTAAGAGTGCCAGTAAGGTAAGAGTGCCAATAGGTAAAAGTGCCAGTAAGAAAACAGTGCCAGGGAGGTAATGGTGCCAGTGAGCCAAGAACAGGTGGTGGCCGTCCTGGGTTTAATAAATTGCTACCCATTTAGTAAACAAACAAGACTGAATTTGTTGTTGGTGGCTGACACCTTCAGGCACCTAAACTTAATCTAGTTCCTCCTGGGAAATGAAACCGGCTTAAAGAAATATATCCCCCGATTCCAAAATATATTTCACACTGCCGCGATCAAGTGGTAGCGACACGGCGATATGTTATCTGAGTAAGTCCATGTGGTTTGTTTGTGTCCGGAGTCTGAGGAGTGATCTACACACACACACACACACACACACACACACACGTGATGATTAAACACCCTAATGTTAACCAAACCAAACCTAACTTACCAGTGTGTGTGTGTGTGTGTGTGTGTGTGTGTGTGTGTGTGTGTGTGTGTCGTGCTTACTGGCCTCTATTAAATTTCGAACAGACACACAAACATACCCAGTCTGTGAGCAACGACAGACAGACAGACAGACAGACAGACACCACCACCTCTGTTAAAACGACGACCAAGATAAATGACTTTACTTACTGACAAAGATTTTCAGCTCATTTCACGCCCTGCTGCCGAGGTATTTAATGGCGCCTTCACTGACTCTTCCTCCTCCTACATTAACACAAGTAAATAAAAAATAATTAAATATGGCAACACTGTCGTCATGATAGTTGCCAACACGGGATATTGACGTCGGTTTATAGGCTAGGTTAGGTTAGGTTAGGTTAGGTTAGGTTAGGTTAGGTTAGGTTAGGTTAGGTTAGGTTAGGTTAGGTTTTGTTAGGTTTTGTTTTGGGGGATGAACAATTACGATTCCAGTTACACCATTTTTTTTCTAGGATGAACTACGACACTCCCAACTACACACCTTTTTTTTTCTAGGATGAATCGTGTCAGTGATGTTTTTTTCCTCCAGGATGACAGAGAGTTCAGCTGTGCCAAGGTTACGACAGTTCAATTTCCCACCAGACCAACACTACACCGAGAGACAGACAGACAGACAGACATAGAGATACAGAAATAGACAGACTGAGAGGGAGAGAGGAACAGAGAGAGAGAGAGAGAGAGAGAGAGAGAGAGAGAGAGAGAGAGAGAGAGAGATTCAGTACAAAATTTCTCAATGGCTCAGCAAGGAACACAAATCCCACAGATATAAAACAAACAATAACAAACACACAACATGGCTCACAGGTAAACAAACAAACAATAACAAACACAACATAACTCACAGGTAAACAAACAAACAATAAAAAAACACATTATTATACCACATAAGTCAATTTTCCATCCTCCCCGCTGTTCTCCACCACCAGGAAGACTCTCCAACAAAGAGAACTGTCTCAAAAGTCTCTAAGAGTTCCGAAAGAGAGAATCTCATTATCCTCTGTATCTCTCTTTCAAGTTGGCAATCCTCCCCGACGGCCCATCAGATCTTGTGATTGGTCCCCCTCGCTACCTCAATGTGACGTCAACAACCTCTCCACCAATAGGAAGAGGTTATAAATATCTCACTGTTCGGGTTTATTTTTTTTCGTATTTTTTTTTTTTCGTTATTGATTTTCATCTTTTTTAAAGGATCACCTGAGGATTAGAACACCTAAATAATTTCACATATATTAATCACAATAACCTAACTAACCCTCTAGGTAGCGTTAAGTTAGGTTAAGAAAAATAAAAGATTGAGAGAGAGACAATCCTAGGTGGGGAGGGACCTGGGAGGGCTAGTCATTAAGATCTTCTGGACATCCTGCAGTGATAGGCGTCGTCACCTGGTGATTGTGTGGGTCTTAGTTTATCTATTAGTGAACCTCTCTATCTGTCTGTCTGTCTGTCTGTGTCTGTCTGTTTGTCTGTGTATCTTTCTCTCTCTCTCTCTCTCTCTCTCTCTCTCTCTCTCTCTCTCTCTTTCTTTCTCTCTCTCAACCAAGTTACATCACCATTATTACTCACTGTTCTCTAGCGTCACCTTCACCCTCACGCACCTGTAGACCCACATTAATTACAGGTGTTCACTGATGCCATTACACCATAACACTCTTTTAGTGACGCGACGGATAATTGGGTAAATGAGAAGGGTGATGAAAGTGTGTGTGAAGGGAGACAGAGATGATAAATGCTTGACACTTAAAGCCAATTGTAATTATCTCTCTCTCTCTCTCTCTCTCTCTCTCTCCTTGTCAGTAATATATTAATGCCTTGCAACATGATCGACAGCCTTTGCAATATTCTCAATAGACTTGCAATATTGTTAACCTAAACTAAACCTAACGTAACCTAACCTAAGCTGTCAAACCCTTGGAGCAGCGTTAAGTTAGAAATAAACCGGTTGGTTGAGAAGGAGGAGAAGGGAGGAGGGAGGAGGGGAGGGAGGAGGAGGAGGAAGGAGGGAAGGAGGGGGAGGAAGGAGGAGGAGGAGATAGCCTTCAGATGACCCATTAAAACAATTACCGCATAACGATCCTTAACTCGGTAGTGTTTATTAATAACGATGGTTCTTAATAATAGTGTCGCATCAAACGTTAATATATTCGGTATAACCTGGTGGCAATTAGTGTTTTTTTAACTTATTGTTTCGTTAAATAGATAAAATGTTGTATTCTTGATCGTGGTAATTCATTTTGAAAGAAGAGATTCCAAAAAGCTGCATCGTACCAACTTTAAAAAACTCCTGACAAGCCACTTAATCAATGCGATTCTGAAACTTTTTCTTTAATGGGAAGTGGGAAGGGAGTGAGAATTAGTGGGGAATGGGGTAGAAGGGGGTATGGGTAGGAGGAGGAGAAAGAGGTAGGAAGAAGGCTTAGGGGAAGAGAGAGAGGGGAAGTGGGGTAAGGGAAGAGTAGAAGAGGAAAGGGAAATGAGTGGAAAAACAAAGAGAGGAAAAAAAGGGGGAAATTAATCCAGTAGTTCAGCACTCACCATGAAACAAGTTCACTGTAATTTCCAACTTCACGCTAAAATGTTTCTCAAAAAGTGTTTCAGAAAATTCTAACACAATCACGAGAGGACTTTGAAGTTTGTGTTTCTCATTATATTTCCCATTACTGCCATAATTACCTGGTAGTAAGATAACCTGGCTTTAATTAATTGTGCATGACAGAAGTGGCACCCTACAGCTAGTTGAATGGTGGGTGTACGAGTGCCATTGCTTGTGTATGAATAGATTGGCACCTTACACCTTGTTGGATGGTTGGTATATGAGAGAGAGGATCTGGAAAGGTGGGTGGGTGGGTGGTCTAATATCTCAATATCCTTAAAAAAGTCACACCCTTTACCCCGTCCTCTCTCTCTCTCTCTCTCTCTCTCTCTCTCTCTCTCTCTCTCTCTCTCTCATCAATAAATTAATAAGAACAAAGGTAAGCAAAAGATAAATGATGAAATAGGCAGCCAAGCCGATAAGTCCCTCATCTATACACTTGATTAATGACGACGACGACAGAGATGATGATGATGATGATGATGATGATGATGATGATGATGATGATGATGATGATGATGATGAAATTTATTATAATAGTGATGATGATGATGGCAAAGATGATGACTACACACACACACATACCCAGTAAGAAGAGTCACACACCACATCACGAAAACCACACACCACGTCAAAAGGGCCACACACCACGTCAGAAGGGCCACACACCATGTCAGAAGAGCCACACACCACATCACGAAAACCACACACACACACACACACACACACACACACACTCCTCGTCAAACAAAAGACTTGAGTGTTGTGAATCAATAAGGTAAGTTATACACGTCTCCCATTCGTCTCTCTCTCTCTCTCTCCACTTGTACCCACGACACTATCACCAACACCTCCCTCAACCAATGAGACAGTGGCAGAGCTGAACAAACGAAACTCATCCAGGAGGTCGTCAACAAGTGCTCCCAGCCTCCACCATGACGAGGGGTTGATGGCTAAGAATCCATCACATATCATCATCATACTAAGGCTCCAAATCTTTCCCTTCACTGACGCTGGGTAAAAGATTATTGTCGTGTAATTTCTCTAATGGTATTCTGGCTATCACTCCTGGAACGATATAAGGTCTTGTCTTGTTTAGAAACCTCCGCATTGTCGTCTCGGGCTTAAACCATCATCGTCAAAGGGTTAAATCATCATCCACAAAGGGTTACATCATCATCCACAAAGGGTTAAACTATCATCCTCAAAGGGGTTTAACCATCATCCTTCTAAAATATCGTCCTTAAAGGGTTAAACCATCATCCACAAAGGCCTTAAACCATCATCCTATTAAACTATCACCTATTAAAGATTAAACCACCCATTCAAGTTATACTGCTAAACAAAACGAACCAGCAATTAGGTTCACCAGTACTTCACGGCCACACATTAGGACACAAGGGGGTATAATTAGTGCAGGTAGTCCATCCTCGCTAACAACGTACGCCCTTTACGCTATTGATGTCTCTTAATATGGAGAGAGAATTCATCCTTTACAAGTTATATCTATAGAAAAAAAGTTCTTTATCTCACAACTACAGACTTCCCCAAGAAATTCTCCTCACGACAGCGATAACAAGAATTTAATCAACAGTTTTCTTCTGTCCGCAAAAAAACAAGGGACTTCAGCCATCGTGAAGAACAGAAAGAACAGGAACTCGACTCGTGAAGAATAGAAACTAGATTAGTGAAGAACAGGATGAGCAACTAGACTAGTGAAGAACAGGAAGAGCAACTAGACTCGTGAAGAACAGGAAGAATATGAACATCTTTTATTTTGGAAGAAGATTTAATCTCTCATCCTCTTTCGTCCAGGCCACTAACTTCCTCCTTCCCCTCTCTCCCTCCCTTCCATCTCTTTCTCCCGTCTCCCTCCCTCCTCTTTCTCCCTCCCCTCCGTTCCTCCCTCTCTCCCTTAATCCGCGCTGACTGAAGCAATATTCTCCGACCCAGACACCATATTAAGGTCTGCCCTGAGGAACCCCTCCCTCCCTCCCTTAACCCTCTTCTTCCTTCCCTTAACCCCCCCTCCCTCCCTTATCTGTCCCTCCTCTCCCTCGTTATGCTCTCACTATAAATGCATGAAACGACCTAATTAGTGAGTCAACAAACAGCTCATTGGCTGCCGGTAATCAACGCCAGCCTTCATGTTAATTACTTAAGAGTTGTAATTAACGTCTTTGGGGGGGTAGGGGGGTGAGTATTGCCCCCACCAGGTGAGTATTGCCCCACCAGGTGGGTATTGTCCTACCAGGTGAGTATTGCCCCCCACCAGGTGAGCAATGCCCCTACCAGGAGGGTATTAGTCCCCAACAGGTGAGTATTGCCTCACCAGGTGAGTATTGCCCCAACAGGAGCTGTCTCACCAGGTGGCATTGCCCCACCAGGTGAGTATTGCCCCCACCAGGTGAGAGTATTGCTCCCACCAGGTGGGATGTTGTTCTCACCAGGTGGTGGCATGCCCCACCAGGTGAGTATTGTCCCTACCAGGTGAGTACATTGCCTCCCCACCAGGTGAGTATTGCCCCTGCCCAGGTGGATATTGCCCCCACCAGGTGGGTATTGCCCTCACCAGGTGAGTATTGCCCCCACCAGGTGAGTATTGCCCCTACCAGGTGAGTATTGCCCCTACCAGGTGGGTACTACATCAACAAATACAACAACAATCACAAAAAAACAACAGCAACCTCCTCAGCACCATTATCACCATCAACAAAAACATCAACAAGAACACCACCATCAACAACACAGTATCCGGCATCAGCAGGAGGCAGATCTGGGCCGCCCACGCAGGCCTGAGGGAAAGGATCCTGGGGGCTGGTAGTAGTGGTGGGAGGAGGAGGATGGTAGGAGGAAGAGGATGAGGAGGGTGGGTGGAGGGAGATGAGGAGGACGGGTGGAGGAGGATGAGGTGGAGGATGAGGAGGGTGGAGGAGGAAGAGGACCAACCTTCAACCATCGCTGCTGGAAGGCGAACAATCAATACA
Source organism: Homarus americanus (assembly GCF_018991925.1). Lineage (NCBI taxonomy): Eukaryota > Metazoa > Arthropoda > Malacostraca > Decapoda > Nephropidae > Homarus > Homarus americanus. The sequence continues at coordinate 122,585 of NW_024735005.1, forward strand.
TGCCATCCAGAGCCTCCCTCACTCTCTCTCTCTCGCGTCCCAGCAGCGCGAGCCGCACCGAGACTGTCCTGGCCTGGCCCTTCCACCCCTCACGCCCTGCTAACACTCACTGCCTCTGAGTTAACAAACTTAGGATGCTTGAAACATTTTTCCACGAGAAAACTTTGTCACTTGGAACTATCACACTTTGAGGAGTTCTAGCTTCCTGAGGACCACCCCACCCCCCCCCCCTCCTACCATCATCTTTTTGCTTTGCCCCCTCCCCCGAACCACTTACACGCAAAAGCTGACAAACTTGTAAATATTTGTCTCGAGTATTTTGGTGGACAAGACGCTCACTCACTCGGTCATCTAAGGTAAACTCTTTCAAGTGTGTTCTCACGGGCCGTCAGATATATTGTGTTGTTTGTAAATATTCTCGCCTCACGTCCTGCAATGATTCAAGTCTTGGCTTTGATGTTCTTTCGGATTCTTGAGGGACAGTTCCTTCCTCCTGTCCCTCACGAGGCCTTACGTCTGACACAGAAGGACTGACGAGTAAGTAAAGTCCTGGATTAGAGAAGTCCTGTGAATATATTTGTCTTTACATTTACTACAACAGAAACAGTCCGTAATAGCTAAAAAAAAAAGTCTTTATGTAAATTTTAGTACATAAAGTGACTCCCAACGGTGAATTTGTTTCTCTGTACAGCAGTTGGAGGTGAATATGTGTGAGTTGTGTAGTGGAGAAGCTGGTCAGCCTCTCGCGCTGTCAACAGTCCACACAGCTGCGACGTTGCTCCTGTATTTACAACAGTGTGACAGCAGCGCAATAACTGCACCTCCACGAAATTGGAGTTTCTCCTGAAGTTACTCAGACACTCTCAGCAGACGCCGAGAGCTGTGAGTGGTATGGGATCAGAAACTCAGGTTTATTGCCTTGCATAATAATAACTGTAAAGATATGACAGTAGGGAAGCGAACCCAGAAACTTGTAAAGTGAGGAGAATAAGAGATCAACTTATGGATGAAACTCCCCAGACGGCAGGAAAGGTAAAGAAGTTTTGATGTTTGGACCATTTTTCACCAAGACGACTTTGAAAAGGAACGACATTTCCCGAACTCATATCCAAATGTCTTCTTTCTGTAGATCCTCAACTACTATATTAAGACACGAAAACGATCACAAGTCACCAGGAGGAGAGGGAATAGGAGGAGGAGGAGGAGGAGGAGGAGGAGGAGGAGGACAAGAAAGTGACCGCTGGGGGGGACATCTGTGTGGCTGTGATGGACAACTTTTCACCGGCGCGTCTCGGAGTTGTCACCACCAATGCAATCGGCAGCAAACGTTCTCAACTTACCGTGAGACGCCGCGACAACTGACGACATCGCCGCCTGTGACACTTTTAGGAGAAGGAATTGTTGTACGACCTTTCCATTCGCTGTAAATTCAGAGAGATGCAAACCAAACAGCGCGGCACAAATATCACCAGAGACTCACAAGACACAAACTTATCGGGTGAATTGGCCGCCGCTTCCTCACACGTAAAACGAAAAAGATCAAGAAATACAATTGACAGGTAATATCCCTCCCCATTTTACTTCCTCTAACTGCATCTCAAGACACAAGACATCTGATAAAGATTCCAGACAACTTCTAAGAGGGTTGGGTTAGGGAGAAGATAGTGATATAAGGCAGAACTCACGGGCCTGGTGGGAGGTTAAAGATCCGGAAATGGTATCCAGGAAAATATGATGATCTCACGACTTTACAGGATTCCGTCACAGTTCGGTCTTTCCATTATCACAAACTCATCCGGAAAGATAAAAAAAAATGAATTCACGATCTTAGTTTATCTTCTTCAAGCTCTCAGGTTTAAAACTTTTCAATAGTATTTTTCCTTTCAACTAAATATACATGCAATATAAGTATACCTATGTATTAAAACACTTAGCAAGAGTAATGTTCCTTTAAATCAAATGTATATATATATATATGTATTTAACGTTTACCAAGAGTATATTTCCTTACATGATACATACATGAGACAAATATGTATAACTGTATATGTATTTAACACACCACCATGTATACTGTATATAAACAAGGGGCCGTCAGCTACTAGTGTACCTGGCTGTGTTGGTCCGGGTGTAGCAGCTGTCTCCAGGGTCACAAGTCAATGACAAACGGTATAATTAAGTTGTTGGAATCAAGGGTCTGTATGGCTGTTAGTCTATGTTTAACTACTGGATCATGCAGCGACTGACATGTTGTGTTAGGTTAGGTTCCAGTTCAGGTTAGGTTAGATTAGTTTACCATTTGTGTCTTTAATCTTCAGGTGAATTAATCTCTCTAAACTAGTAACGAATGAACGCGAACACACGCACACACACACACACACAAACACACACACACACTTGCTAGACCTTGGGCCATACGGTACTAAATTCAACATGATGTTATTGTCCTTGGTGAAATATTGCTACTGGAACGGTGAGAATCTAAGAGCTGGAACCTGGAACAAGACTGGAGTAATCTGGAACGAGCCGTTGGAGTGCTCTGGAACCTGGAATAAACCTTTGGAGTGCTCTGAAACCTGGAACAAGCCTCTGGATTGTTCAAGAACATGGAACAAGTCGCTGGAGTGATCTGGAACCAGGAACAAGCCTATGGAGTGTTCTAGAACCTGGAACAAGTCTCTGGAGTGATCTGGAACCTGGAACAAGCCTCTAGAGTGCTCTGGGACAAGCCTCTGGAGTGTTCTGGAACCTGGAACAAGCCTCTGGAGTGCCCTGGAATCTCGAACAAGCCTCCGGGCCGGGGCTGGACAAGCCTCTGGGGCCTGAACAGCCTCTGGGTGCTGGCGCTGGTTGGGCGCGTGCCTCTGGGTGCCCTGGAACAAGCCCTGGGCCTGGAACAAGCCTCTGGGTGCCTGGAATCTCGAACAAGCCCTGGGTGCTCTGGGACATGCCTCTGGTGCTCTGGGACACCTCTGGGTGCCCTGGAACAAGCCTCTGGGTGCCCTGATCTCGCTGGGTGCTGGGACACCTGGTGCTTGACATGGTGCCCTGGAACATGCCTCTGGAGTGCCCTGGAACATGCCTCTGGAGTGCCCTGGAACATGCCTCTGGAGTGCCCTGGAACATGCCCCTGGAGTGCTCTGGGACATGCCTCTGGAGTGCCCTGGAACGTGTTTCTATCGGAATTCAAAATATAAAAGATTCATTGTGTTTGGACTATGGGTCGTGCTCATTCTCGGACTGGTAGCTGCTGGCATCTGAGACCATAAACTTACTTTCTCTTTCTTTCTTTCTTGTTTCCTTTCGTACTTACTTACTTCTACTTTCTCACTTTCTCCTCGTCTACCATCACTCACTCTCTCCTCCCCCTTTCTTACTTTCCCCTTCTCTCTCTTTCGTCTCGTCCATTATCACTCATTTTTTCCTCTTTTTTTGTGTTGCCTTCTCTCTCCTCTTTTCTCACTTTCTCCTTCCTCACTTTTCCTCGTTCTTTCTCTCATTATCATATTAGCCACCTTAACTAACTTCACCACATGCTTAAACACCCTAACCTAACCAAGCCCTAATACTAACCTAACCTAACCAAACCAAACCTAACCAAACCCAACGTAACTTAACACCCCCAGGTAGAGTTAAAATGCTTAATAATAATAATAATAATAATAATCAGGTGAAATAAACTAGGGAGGAACAAACCTACAGGTGAACCAACTTCTTTCACGACCTATACCTGTACTGTAATCTGTAATGCGTTGTTTGCTGGGAGTTACAGGCAGGAAATGAATTATGAACCGCGTCTGTATCCTGACTGCTAGCAATTCACAACATACGAACAGATTACTAGCAATTTAGATACGATGGATTATGGAAAGTGTTAGTAGAGTTGAAAATCGTATTCCTATTTTGTAGTTAAGATATAGTTGGTAGGGATAGGAACACACGGGAACAGAGGAACACACGGGGGAACAAATGAACACACGGGAACAGAGGAACACACGGGGGAACAAATGAACACACGGGAGAACAGGGGAACACACAGGAAACAGACAAACACAGTCTTTAACAAACAAACAATTACATATACTAAACCCATTAATAGGTGGAATTGGAACGACTAAATCTTGGAACCACGAGCGTGAAATTGGTCTAATTTGGAATAGGTGGTTAAAGAGTCCATTACCTGCCTGTAGTTAATAACGAGAGAGTAACAGACAGACAGACGATGTATTATGATATTTTGAAGAAAGGAAGGAAGGAAGGAAGGAAGGAAGGAAGGAAGGAAGGAAGGAAGGAAGGACACACACACCACCTGCAACACAACCCAATACAACACCAACAGTACGCGTATAATCCCCTGTGTAACTTGACCTAGCTAGCGGCACCTCTCTCTCTCTCTCTCTCTCTCTCTCTACGTTGCTTCACTGTTGATTCTTGGTCTTCATTCAATTCTATCATCAATTTCTTTAATTTACTGCTTTATTTTCACACACACACACACACACACACACACACTCAAAGATGGCCACCACTGATTCCTATAATTGGTACCGATATCTGGTTACACTCTCCTCTCTCTACTTCTTCACCTAATCTCTCTCTCTCTCTCTCTCTCTCTCTCTCTCTCTCTCTCTCTACTTTGGGAGGCCCTGGTCCTATCAGCTCTGGCAGTATCCGGCCCTGACACACCCGGCTCTAGTATAATCCGGCCCTGGTAGTATCCGACCTTAACAGGATTTGGCCCTGACAGGATCTGGCCCCGGTAAGATCCGGTTCTGGTGGCATCACAGGTCATGTTCGTATCTGGCCTTGGTAGTATCCGGCCCAATACAATAACCGGACAACATCAGGCCCAAGGTGGATTAAAATCAAAGTTTGTAGAGCCTAATTTAATGAGATTTTGAACCCAGGGTGAGAGAGAGATAAACAAACATCGATGAAAGAATGAGTGTTGTGAGAGAATAAATGAGAGTGAGAGAGAAGTGAGAGAGAAGTGAGAGAGTGAGAGAAGTGAGAGTGAGAAGGAGTGAGAATACCGAAAGTGTGAGAGCTTGGGAGAGTTCGTGTTGACCTCGGTGCAAATTACATGCATATGTGTGTGTGTGTGTGTGTGTGTGTGTGTGTGTGTGTCACCCACCCCCCCCCACACACACACAATTTCCAACCTGTCTTATTCTCTTTCTTTTCTTTCACACTTTCTTTTATCTCCCCCTTTCATATTCCATATCTTCAAGCGTATTCTCTCTCTCCCTCTCTCTCTCTCTCTCTCTCTACCACATTCCATCATTATCTTTTCCTCTCTCTTCCTCTCCACATTCCATCTCTCACCTCCTTTATCATATTCCTCTCACGTCTCCACATCACGCTCTACCCTTCTTCCCCTATTTATTCAATTTTCCTCTCATTCCCCTCTTTACTGTCGTGTGTGGGGGGGATAATGACGACCTTACTCCTGTTAACAGTAATTTAGCTTTTGTAGTTGATCTGTTAATTACCCTGTTGACCTCCCTCCCTTGCTTCCGTTGCCCTCTCTCCTCCCTATATTCCCTCTCTCACACTGTCTCTTGCCCGTCTTTCCTCCTCCTCTTCCCTCTCCCTCCCTCTCTCTCTTGCCCCCCTACAGTTATTAAAGTAATTACATTCTTCACTATTCACTCACATTATCATCATCTCTCTCTCTCTCTCTCTCTCTCTCTCTCTCTCTCTCTCTCTCTCTCTCTCTTTATTGGTTTTATAGTCTTTCCTTCCTTCCACTTCTGATTTTTTTTCTTGTTCCTTTAGTAACTTTTGGTTGGTGGTGTTAGTGGTGACGGTGGTGGTGGTGGTAGTGGTGACAGTGGTGGTGGTGGTAGTGAGCGGTGGTGGTGGTGGTGGTAGTGGTGACGGTGGTGGTGAGGTGGTAGTGGTGACAGTGGTGGTGGTGGTGGTAGTGGTGACGGTGGTGGTGGTGGTGGTAGTGGTGACGGTGGTGGTGGTGGTGGTAGTGGTGACAGTGGTGGTGGTGGTAGTGGTGACGGTGGTGGTGGTGGTAGTGGTGACGGTGGTGGTGGTGGTGGTAGTGAGTGACGGTGGTGGTGGTGGTGAGTGGTGACGGTGGTGGTGGTGGTGGTAGTGGTGACGGTGGTGGTGGTGGTAGTGGTGACAGTGGTGGTGGTGGTAGTGATGTTATTTTGTTATTATTATCATTAGCCTTTGAGGTCGCATCACTCTGCATACTCCCTTACTCTCTCTTATTCTCCCCTTACTCCACCTTACTCTCCTAATAAACGTCAGTAATTCAATTTCCTCACTTATCTCCTTTATTTCCACTTATCTGGTTACTCTCTCTCTCTCTCTCTCTCTCTCTCTCTCTCTCTCTCTCTCTCTCTCTCTCCATTCCTGTTCTTTCTATTCCTACTTTCTCTCCATTCCATTTCTATTTACATTCCTGTCTTTCTCTTTCATGTCGCCTCTTTCTACTTTCACCATTGTTATTTTCATTCTCTTTGTACCTCCATCTTTTATTCTTCATTTTTCTTTTACTTCCCATTCACAGGTGATCTCGACTCTCTCCAACAATCCCTTTATTCCCTCCCTCACACGCCCCTCCATCCATTCCCTCCAACATTCCCTCCAACGTCCGCCCCCTCCTCTCCAAATATGACTCCAGTCCTCATTAGTCTCCGCCGGGTCCTTCCTATCATGATATATATCCTGCCCAGGGAGAGAGAGAGAGAGAGAGAGAGAGGGGTTAGGTTAGGTCCACTGCTGTGTTTACCTTTGATGGTGTGGACACGAGGTTGATTCATGCCTCACCTGCTTCACTACTCCTCCTCCTCCTCCTTCCCCTCTTCCTACTCTTCCTCCTCTTCCTCCTTCCCCTCTTCCCCAAGTAGTGAGACAACACTTAACTAAGACCCTCCACCCTCTCTCACCCCCTAGGGTCATTACCTCCCTCCGCCCTCAATCTCTAGGGAACGTTCACAACCAGAGCCTCTCACCCACCCACCACCCACTTAACCACCGCCCTCTCCCTCTCTCTCTAGGAAACATTAACAAGCAAATAAACACCCACCCACTTGCTCATCCACCCACCCACCCACTCACACAAACACACCCACTCAACCACCCATCCACCGCCCTCTCTCTCTCTCTAGGGGACATAAACAAGCAAATAAACACCCACCCACTTGCTCATCCACCCACCCACCCACCCACACAAAACACACCCTCAGCCACCCATCCACCGCCCTCTCTCTCTCTCTCTCTGGGGGACATAAACAAGCAAATAAACACCCACCCACTTGCTCATCCACCCACCCACCCACTCATCCTCTCTAACCATCGTCCTCCACCCCACTCATCCTCCTCTAACCATCGTCCTCCACCCACTCATCCTCCTCTAACCATCGTCCTCCACCCACTCCACTGCTACTGGCCTCGAGCATGAGGTTCAAGGATCACTTAACGCTGATTGCTGAAGTCATCAACTCTTATACATAACCAAGTGGATTTTATTGTCTGTCTGTTGGTTTTATTGTTATTACTGTGTTCATATCGTCTATATTTTTACTAGTCATATCGTCTATATTTTTACTAGTCATATCGTCTATATTTTTACTAGTCATATCGTCTATATTTTTACTAGTCATATCGTCTATATTTTTACTATAGTCATATCGTCTATATTTTTACTATAGTCATATCGTCATATTTTACTATAGTCATATCTATAGTCATATCGTCTATATATTCTATATTTTTACTATAGTCATATCGTCTATATTTTTACTATAGTCATATCGTCTATATTTTTACTAGTCATATCGTCTATATTTTTACTATAGTCATATCGTCTATATTTTTACTATAGTCATATCGTCTATATTTTTACTATAGTCATATCGTCTATATTTTTACTATAGTCATATCGTCTATATTTTTACTATAGTCATATCGTCTATATTTTTACTATAGTCATATCGTCTATATTTTTACTAGTCATATCGTCTATATTTTTACTATAGTCATATCGTCTATATTTTTACTATAGTCATATCGTCTATATTTTTACTATAGTCATATCGTCTATATTTCTACCATTGTCTTGTTTACATTCAGTTTTATTTTATCGCTTCGTTTTTACTTAATTGTTTTTGTCTGTTTTATTATACGTCATAACTGCTATATTGAACGAGGGTGTGTATGTCTGTTTTTAGTGGTTGTTGTTGTTGTGTGTGTGTGTATGTATGTATGTATGTATGTATGAATGTATGTATGAATGTATGTATGTATGTATGTATATATGTATGTATGTATGTATGTATGTATGTATGTATGTGTATGTATGTATATATGTATGTATGTATGTATGTATGTATGTATGTATGTATGTATGTATTTGTGTGTGTGTGTGTGTGTGTATGTATGTACGTATGTATGTATGTATCAACATTAATAAAGAATCATAAAAGAACAAAATAGACGAGAAAACAACAACAACAACAAGCCACTATCCACCAAGCGAGGGACTGCACTCAACCAAGGTGTCCTCCCCCTCCAGGTCACAACTACACCCACCGTACTCACTGACCTTGACCCCTGACCTTTAAACTCCTCCCCCTCTTAACCGTGTCACTCCTCTCTCCTTCCCTTATCCTCTTCCTCCTCTTACCTCCTCCTTTTCCTCCATCATCTACCCTCTTCTGGTCCTCCTCCTCCCCCGAATGAAGGTCTTGTCCCTCGTTAAATAGGAGTCCCGGACGATCCTTAGTTAACGACATCGATCCTCCACTGAGCAGGTGCTTACGTTAGGGGGGAAAGGTCCCTGCCGAAGGTAATCCACTTACCTGCCGCCCTCAAAGTCTTCACTCCCTGCCACGCTCTCTATGGCTTCCTACGCCCTCACGCCCATCTTACCTGTGTGGGCCTACAGGTGTATGGGCGTACAGGTGTGTGGGCGTACAGGTGTGTGAAGACGTACAGGTGTGTAGGCGTACAGGTGTAAAGACATACAGGTGTGTTGGCGTAAAGGTGTGTGGGCGGGAACTCACCTGTAAGCAAGAAGAGAATACACATATTAACTCCAGTTATTTAAGAGCTAAGATTTCCTAGCACACAGAATTATGAATTGAGTGAGTGAGTGATTGATAAAGTATTTAAGGAACTATACACGAAAGGCTACTCTCTCTCTCTCTCTCTCTCTCTCTCTCTCTCTCTCTCTCTCTCTCTCTCTCTCTCTCTCCACTATCGGCTCATTAACTTTGGTTCGGTCACATCAAAAGACTCTTCTCACTCTCTTCATCCTCCCTTGACCCAATCACGAGACGCCTCACCCAGTGGAGAACCCCCACTTGAAAACCTTGCCCCGGACACCATTCTCAACTGGAAACCTCTCCTGGAAGCCTCACGCAAACGGAAATCTATTCTTAAAGTCATACTCAATCGGAAACCTCTCATGGAAGCTTCATTCAATCTTCCCTGGAAACCTTGAGGTGCACAGGTAGGAGATTAATTAAGGTTTCTTCCACATAAAAGCCTCACCCGGAAACCCTTCTTCCCTGGAAACCTCATATGGCGGTATTGTAATGGAATCCACATTGGAAGCCTCATTCATCATTAAGATTAACCAGGATTTAAGCGCCTAACAACATCATGGCTCTTGAAACGTGGCGCCTGGAAACCTCCCCGGAGTCTCTCTCTCTCGGAAACCTCATTATTAAGCCTCTCTCATCAGACATATACCTACTCATTCCCGGAAACCTCTCTCGGAAGCCTCCCTACAACCTTTCCTGGTAACCATTCTCGTGAACCCGAGCCATACAAATATCCCAGAGAGGCTTTCGGAAACCTCCCTTGAAAGACTCATCCATAAGCATCTCCGGAAGCCTCTCTCGGAAGCCTGGAGGCGTGGCGTGGCGTGTGGGCGTGGGAGGGGAGGCGCGGAAGATTAATGAACGGTGTTACAGCGGAAAGGTAAGACCCGCTTGAGAAATATACCCTGATGTCGGCCTCACTGGGGTACCACGCCAGGCTTAATGTTCCCCGGGTCAAACAAGGTCATGTAAGAAAGGTCACGGCGAGATATAGGGTCAAACGAGGTCATATAAGAAAGGTCACGGCGAGATATAGGGTCAAACGAGGATATATAGGAAGGTCACGGCGAGATATAGGGTCAAACGAGGTCATATAGGAAGGTCACGGCGAGATATAGGGTCAAACGAGGTCATATAGGAAGGTCACGGCGAGATATATTCGTATAGGTGTGAGAATTAATCTAATTAACTCACATAAGATAAGATAAGATACGACACACACACACACACACACACACACACACACACACACACACACACACATAAACAACAATTATCTCCCTCTTAACTTGAGACTACAGGACGCCCGACATACAGTTCAGTCTCAGAGTAATTCTAACGCCATTAAGGAAGTTACATTACGCATTATATTAACATCTCTACTAACGAGAAAAATTTAACTTACTAACTTTTCAGGCATTACCTTAAGTGGGTTAATTAAACGTATTTTAACACCTGTACGAATATAATTAACCTTACGAACTTTTGAGAATCTACCTTTGTTGTTGTATCTTAACTGAGCTAATTAGACACCTGCGCATACCTCCAATTACAAGGTATAATATCTCTCTTACGAACCTCTGAGAATCTTCGTAGTTTCACCCCAATGAGCTAATTAAGTCTGTCAACTCCAGTGGTTTCCCGGATAACTGGCTGCCTGGGACCTTTCCCCCCCCCCCCTGGTCATTTAATTCCGGGGTTAGATAAATCTGAGGTCAGTTAAGTCCCGGTTTAATTAAATCCAGGGTCAAGTAAATCCGAGGTTACTTCAATTAATGATCAGTTAAATCCAGGTGTAGTTAAATCCAGGGTAATTTAAATCCAAGGAAAGTTAAATCCGGAATCAATGAAATCCAAGGTTAGTTAAATTCTAATGACACGTTTAAATCCCGTGTTATATGACAAGGATTACGACAAGCAGATTATTGGTGATGACGTGTGTGTGTGTGTGTGTGTGTGTGTGTGTGTGTGTGTGTGTGTGTGTCAGGAGAAGAAGAGAAGCAGAAACAGGAAAGAATGAAGAGGAGTAGGGAGGGGAAAGAAGAAGAAAGAGAAGCTAATATAAAATAAACATCCACAGTTAAAATACCATCCGAAAAAATAGTCGTCAACAAATACAGAAATCCAATAGCCGACATGTCAACACCACCCCTCCACCCCACCTACCCCTCCACCCGCACCCCCCTCCACCAGCACCCACCCCACTCCACTCCTCCACCCCCACCCCACCCCCACCCCACCCGCTAACCCAAGACATGTAAAAAAATATATATATATACAGTTTATAAATTAAATGTTAAAAATATATGCGTGTGTGTATTTCATTTTTATTTTTTTTTACAATACGAAAGTGAAAGGATTAATATGCAAAAAAAAAATAAAAAAATAAAAAAAACAAGAGTGGCCATCGGTCATGTGATATAAAAACAGATTATACTGTAGGTTAGGTTAAGTTAGATTAGAGTTAGATTAGGTTAGGTTAGGTTAGGTTAGGTTAGGTTAGCGTTAGGTTAGCGTTAGGTTAGCGTTAGCGTTAGGGTGTTTAATCTTCAGGTTAATCTTCCCACTTACCTGTCAAACACAACCTGACAAATGATTTCCAAAGTTGCAAATAAGATTCAGTTGTAGATTAGACACCCCAGTTTATATCACCTGAAGATTAGACACCCCAGTTTACTGTATATCAAATGAGGAAGTAAGTAAGAGTGGATAAAGGAGAGAAGTAGCGACAGGTGAAGGACAGGTAGGGGAGAATGAGGGAAAAGTGAGGGAGAGGAAGGAGAGAGGAGGTAGGAGGGAGGTAGGAACATGTGGGTTATTCAAGATGGGATTGGCGTGTCACTCAGATCCTGCTATTCCAAGTTGAAATTGTCCTGTCATTCAATGTCCGTCTACACTGACATTACCAGAGAGAGAGAGAGACTTTAGTTCAGGGTAACGTGGATTGTATCTGTTAGTACATTCACCACAGCTCTCTCCTTGCAGCTTCCTCTCAGTACGCGACTCCTCCTACCTCCTCCCTCCTCCTCACCCCCTCCCCTGTGCCTGCCTCTAACCTCCTTCTGTCTCCTCCTTCTCCTCCTCTCAAGTCTTCCTCTACAACCATGAATCTTCCTAGCCTACCCCCTCCTCCTCCTCCTCCTCCTCCACACACACACACACACACACACACACACACACACACACACACACACACACACACACAGTATAAATACATAAAAACACTACCCACACAAACCCTCCACAAACACACACACCCACAAACACACATTACACTTAACACAACCCACACAATAACAATCACCACCACCAGGTAAATTTAAACGAAGCCACAAAAACACAGGT
>NW_024735005.1:140000-144616 GCF_018991925.1 Homarus americanus
TTCTACGTAACCTAACCTAACCTAACCTAACTTAACCTACCTCCTACTGTTTTAGCTAATGGATGCTTACCTGGTCTTCTTCACTAACTACTACTACTACTACTACACACACACACACACACACACACACACCGTCTCCCCCCCTAATATAAATACATACATCATTCATTAGTCTCTACAGCTCTATATAAACACTACACTTGACTGTCTACATTTGTCTACTTAACTCAACTGACTTACTGAAGACAAGAGGCATTAAGTACAGCGAGTTAGCCTTTCAGTACCTTGACTAATATTATTAAGTAAGATGACTTAAAGGCTTAATTACTGAACTTAACTCTAACTAAACTACTCAATTACTTCACTAAACAAATTAAACTACTCAATTACTTCACTAAACAAATTAAACTACTCAATTACTTCACTAAACTCTAACCACAATAACGAAATTGTTTAATTATATTGTAACTTGTCCTTCAGCCATAAAATAAATATACAGTAAAACGAAATAACATTTTAACATCACAACTTTGGTCAACATTGTCAGTGGGATTTTCTGCCTCATGTTAATTACTTTCAACGTCCAAAAAAAAAAAAAAGTATATAAAAAATAAAAGTTGTGGCAATAATGTGTTTTTGTGTCGGGAATAACAAATGAGCTTTGGGTATATTTCTGTTCTATTTCATTGGCTTTTATTTATTTCAAGGTGTGTTTCTGGTAATTAAGTTTCACCTGATAGCTAATACATACAGTACAAAAATGTTCTCATTCTCAAAGGTTTAAACTTATCAAAAGGTAAATAATTTCTTCCCAATTCTCAAACAAAATGAATTAATTTACCCTAGATTGTCTGTTCAGGTAGATGCGCCACCTCCATTCCTCTACCAAGCCATCCTCACACCACAACAAACTCCAAGAAGCTATAACTCAGGATAATGAAGAGAAAGAGTAATGACCATCAAACTGCGCTGAGGTAATGTTATGTTCTACCCACCCACAAAATTTAGTTAAGAACCATCGCTATTTGTTCGAGATATCATGCTGACAAACACTTAACTGGCATGCGGACAGACGGACAGACGGACGGACGGACGGACGGACGGGCAGGCGGAGGGGAGGGATAATAAGGGTCCCAACGTAACCAACCACTACACCGCCCCCAAGTTCACCTCACCTGCCGTCGCCCAATAAAAACACCCGAATTTCCAAGAGTTGTATTTTCAAGTGCTCCCCCACACATGTTATACAGAGGGGGCTGTGAGAGGCTCGTGTGGGACCTGAGGGGGAGAGGGATAGGAGAGGGGAGAGGGATGGAGTGGGGGGGTGGAAGAGGGAAGAGAGGGGAGGGAGTTTGGTCGTAGGAAGGTTTGCCAGGTTGAAAGTTTAATGGGTCTTAGTCCATATAGGAAAAAAAAGAGAGGGATTGGGGAAGAGGGGGAAGAGAGGGGGAGAGGGAGAAGAGAGGGAGAGAGGGAGAAGAGAGGAATGGGGAGGGAAGTAAAAGAGAAAGATGCTGATGGAAGGAATAGGAAATGAGAAGGAAGGCAGGATGAGGGAAGGAGAAGGGATGAGGGAAGGAATAAGAACGGAGAAGGTAAGCAGGAAGGAGGGAAGGAGAAGGAAAGGAGAAGAGAGGGAGGGAAGTAAAGGTCAGAGACATTAGACAGCGGAAGTTCTTCATCATCACAGTCAGAGGGACACACACACACACACACACACACACACACACACACACACACACACACACACACACACACACACACACACATCTCGGTTAAAAAGTTTTCTTGTATAAAACAAAAAAATCATCTAATCAATTAAATATTTGTAACTTCATATTTTACTTCCCGTCCGTCCGTCTAAATATCCCGTCCGTCCGTCCGTCTAAATATCCGTCCGTCCGTCCGTCCAATAAGGTGTGGTTGGAGAGTGAAGGACGGGATGCAATTTAGTCCATTATGACGCTAAATATTACCCGAATATTACCACTAACCTGTCAATATTTCCAGCCTGAGAGAGAGAGAGAGAGAGAGAGAGAGAGAGAGAGAGAGAGAGAGAGAGAGAGAGAGAGAGAGAGAGACAGAGAGAGAGAGAGAGAGAGAGAGAGAAATGGTCATGTTTACACAAATGATTCAATACATCCATGTGTGTGTGTGTGTGTGTGTGTGTGTGTGCGTGTGTGTGTGTGTGTGTGTGTGTGTGTGTGTGTGTGTGTGTGTGTGTGTGTGACAAGGATTACTATAGACTACACAACACGAAGACCCAGGCAGAGGTCGGGGTGCTATCGTCCTAAACTAATACGCCAGGTGATTGGCTTACACTGTTATATGGAGACTGTTTTTGTGTGAATATTTTTTTATTTTTGCTGTTGGGCGATCATCGTGTTCTGTCTGTCTGTCTGTTGTCTGTCTGTCTGCTTTAAATGTTACATGTGTGTGTAGGTGTGTGTGTGTGTGTGTATTCATACACACACACACACACACTGATGGCTAACATTAATCTTCCTGGGAATTAAACTTTATCTTCACTAAACTTCCAGACAAACAAACAAAATATCCCGCACAAAAAAAAAATAATGATAAACTTTTTTTTTTTATGTAAATTAGAACTACAGAATAATGAAGGAGGATGCAAATTGACAATAACAACGACACAACAAAACAACAGCAACAAAAAATAGCAATAATGATAGCAAGATGAGGAGGAGAGAGAGAGAGAGAGAGGAGAGAGAGAGAGAGAGAGAGAGAGAGAGAGAGAGAGAGAGAGAGAGAGAGAGAGAATACTTTGCTAAGGTTACTGACTCGAAGAAACTTAAGATGAAGCTATAACACTGACTCTCACCCACACACACACACACACACACACACACACACACACACACACACACACGTCTCATTATCATCATAAGAGGAAAGTTGTGAATCAATTACAGTAATTAGATTAATAATATATCCAACAGCTTTTGTTGATAGTGTAATCTTTTTATAATCTAGTCAGCAACGCTGGTCAGGTGGGGAGAGGAGGAGGGAGGAGAGGAGAGGAGGAGGAGAGGAGGAGGGGAGGAGGGAGGAGGAGGAGGAGGGAGGGAGGAGGAGGAGAGGAGAAAGAGGGAGGAGTAGGAGGAGGGAAGAGGAGGAGGAGGAGGAGGAATAGAGGAGAGGGAGGGAAGAGGAGGAGGAAGGAGGAGGAGGAGGAGTAGGGAGGAGGAAGAGGGGAGGAGAATAGGAGGAGGAGGAGGAATAGAGGAGAGGAGTAGGAGGAGGAAGAGGAGGAGGAATAGGAGGGGAGGGAGGAGGAGGGGAGGAGGAGGAGGAGGAGGAGGAATAGGAGGAGGAGGGAGGAGGAGGAGGAGGAGGAGGAGGAGGAGAGGGAGGAGGAGGAGGAGGAGTAGGAGGAGGAAGAGGAGAATAGAGGAGGAGGAGGAGGAATAGGAGGAGGAGTAGGAGGAGGAAGAGGAGGAGGAATGGGAGAGAGGAGGAGGAGGAGGAGGAGGAGGAGGGAGGAGGAGGGAGGAGGAGTAGGAGGAGGAAGAGGAGGAGGAATAGGAGAGGAGGAGGAATAGAGGAGAGGGAGTAGAGGAGGAAGAGGAGGAGGAATGGAGGAGTGAGGAGGGAGGAGGAGGAGGAGGGTAGAGGAGGAAGAGGAGGAGAATAGGAGGAGGAGGAGGAATAGAGGAGAGGAGAAAGAGGAGGAGAGGAGGAGAAAGAGGAGGACATGTCGGTGTGTGTGTGTGTGTAGAGGAGGAGGAAGGAGGAGGAGGAGGAGGAGGAGAAGGAAGGAGAAGAAGAGGAGACGAGGGAGGAGGAGGAGGGGCACCAATCTTCATTACGGTAGGTCTTCAAGCAGCTACAGGGAGTCACGACCCCAACACTTATTAGGCAAGGAAGCCACACACACACACACAAACACACACACACACACACACACACACACACACATATATAAAAAAAATTATAAAACCAAACTACAGACATCAAGTAACTCATTCCGGTTTAATTATTCCTTTGATAAAATATTCAACTAAGGCGGTAGACTGGGGGAAAACTTAACGTGTATTTCGATTCTCAAGTAGAGGCTTAATCTTATCTCATGTGGGTAGGGTAGTAGGGTAGGGTAGGTAGGGGTAAGGTAGGGTAGGGTAGGGTAGGAGGGTAGGCAGGGGTAGGGTAGGGGTGGGTAGGGCAGGTAGGTAGGGCAGGGCAGGCAGGGCAGGCAGGGTAGGGTAGGGGCAGGCAGGGCAGGGCAAGGCAGGGTAGGGCAGTGAGGCAGTGGGCAGGGCAGGGAGCTGCAGGGTAGGCAGGGCAGGGCAGGGCAGGGCAGGGTAGGCAGGGCAGGGTAGGGCAGGGCAGGGCAGGGCAGGGCAGGGCAGGGCAGGGCAGGGTAGGGCAGGGCAAGGCAGGGCAGGTAAGGTAGGCAGGGCAGGCAGGGCAGGCAGGGCAGGGTGGGCAAGGCAAGGCAGGGCAGGGTGGGCAGGATTAGGGCAGGCAGGGCAGGGCAGGGCAGGCAGGGCAGGGGCAGGGGGCAGGGGCAGGGCAGGCAGGGCAGGGCAGGGCAGGGCAGGGTACAGGCAGGGCAGGGCAGGCAGGGCAGGGCAGGGCAGGGAGGGCAGGGCAGG
>NW_024735006.1:0-13202 GCF_018991925.1 Homarus americanus
TACATGTTCACTACAACACTAGTACTACATATTCACTACAACACTAGTACTACATATTCACTACAGCACTAGTACTACATATTCATTACAACACTAGTACTACATGTTCACTACAACACTAGTACTGCATGTTCACTACAACACTGGTACTACATATTCACTACAGCACTAGTACTACACGTTCTCTACAACACTAGTACTAAATATTCACTACAACACTAGTACTACATATTCAGTACAACACTAGTACTACATATTCATTACAACACTAGTAATACATATTCACTACAACACTAGTACTGCATGTTGTCTACAACACTAGTATTACATATTCACTACAACACTAGTACTATATATTCACTACAACACTAGTACTGCATGTTCTCTACAACACTAGTACTACATATTCACTACAACACTAGTACTGCATATTCACTACAGCACTAGTACTACATATTCACTACAACACTAGTACTACATGTTCACTACAACACTAGTACTACATGTTCAATACAACACTTTTACTACATATTCACTACCACACTAGTACTACATGTTCTCTACAACACTAGTACTACATATTCACTCCAACATTAGTATTAAATATTCACTACAACACTAGTACTACATTCACTCCATCACTAGTACTCTACTACTGCCCGTGTACCATGTACTGTATGTTGTCGAAGGTAACTGTTCCAACCTAAATCTAATAAGCATGTGCTGACGTTGCTTTAACGTAATTTATAAATCCTTAATCTTAAAATACTGAGGTACTGTAACTATGGTTAGTACGTACAAATTAACTTTGATTATGTGTGTTCTCTTGTTTGTGTTTTGGGTGTTTCTGTTTTGCATGGAATATCGACTATAAAGTGAAAAAGAACAATTAAAATTAGATTTAAAACGGATACAGTCTCGTACCGATAGGACGTTACACACGAGCCTGAACTTCTTGTTGAGCTTCATGAGGGACCCACCTGTGCCCGAGCCCCGTCCGGCAGCCTGTGACTCCCCCTTGAGACAAATACCAGTCGTAGGCCGATATATGAAATATAAATGTCTCATAGGGGAGGTGTAGCAACTGCGTGATTTGATTAAATAAGCCATGATGGAGTCCTTCCCCATCGAGTTTATTCTGTTGATACTATTTATAGTTGTCGCTTTGCTTCTCACTCTCTTCGGAATTCGAAAATTGTATAAATTAATAAAATCTCGAAATGGATCATCCAAGGTCGTGCCTTCAGGTAGTGCGCCTGAAGACATTCTGCCTGAAGACATTCTGCCTGAAGACATTCTGCCTGAATACATTCTGCCTCTAGTCATTCTGCCTGAAGACATTCTGCCTGAAGATGACCTATCTGAATACATTTTGTCCAGGGATGACCGTATAACTTTTATTGGGACTCGGATGAAAAACATAAAAATAGAAGAGTTTGACCCAGAGGTTGAGCCCCCAGTCACCTTTTAATAGTTCATAGAAAAAGACCTAACCGATAAAGAGCGTTTAAAGTTGTTTCGGCTTGTGGCAGCATTTGTTTCATCCGCCCATGACTTGAGCATAACACTCAATAATGGTTGGCAAAACCATCTTTTTATAGCTCAAGATGACACGTATCAATTATATGCATACATCCCCGATAAGCAAACTGTACTGGGCACTTCAGAGGAAAAAGTTTGTATAGACGACAAGTAGTGGTCATACGAGAGGTTAAAGTAAAACCAGCATGAACTATGCACCCTCATAAAAGAAGGGACGAGAAAAATGAAAAAGGTCCCACCTAAATTTGATGAGGCATTGACGCAGGCAATAAATAGCAGTGCCATGCTGCTAAATGCCCGAGAACTTCATAAAATTCTCGATAAGTTATTTAAAATACACAAAGTTAAATCCTGTTAAAAGAGGGGGATGAAGCTCATTAGGCGTATGAAGACAACATTGTTAGGGGGGTGTAGACGGAGGTGAGAAGGTCGCTGCTGCCTCGTGACACACCAGAAGCCATGTTCTCTACAACACCAAGTGCTACATATTCACTACACCACTAGTACTACATATTCACTACCACACAAGTACTACATGTTCACTAAAACACTAGTACCACATTTTCACTACAACACAAGTACTACATATTCATTACAACACTAGTGCTACATATTCATTACAACACTAGTACTACATTTTCACTATAACACTAGTACTACATGTTCTCTACAACACAAGTACTACATATTCACTACACCACTAGTACTACATATTCACTACCACACTAGTACTACATGTTCACTACAACACTAGTACTACATTTTCACTACAACACTAGTACTACATATTCACTTCAACACTAGTACATGTTCACTACAACACTAGTACTACTTGTTCACTACAACACCAGTAATACATATTCACTACAGCACTAGTACAATATATTCACTACAACACCAGTACTACATGTTCACTACAACACTAGTACTTCATATTCATTACAGCACTAGTATTACATATTCACTACAACACTAGTACTACATATTCATTACAACACTAGTACTACATATTCACTACAACACCAGTACTACATATTCACTACAACACTAGTACTACATATTCATTACAACACTAGTACTACATATTCACTACAGCACTAGTACTACATATTCACTACAACACTAGTACTACATATTCACTACAGCACTAGTACTACATGTTCTCTACAACACTAGTACTACATGTTCACTACAACACTAGTACTACATATTCATTACAACTCTAGTACTACATATTCACTATAGCACTAGTACTACATGTTCTCTACATCACTAGTACTACATGTTCACTACAACACTAGTACTACATATTCACTACAACACTAGTACTACATGTTCTCTACAACACTAGTACTACACATTCACTACCACACTAGTACTACATGTTTTCTACACCACTAGTATTACATATTCACTACCACACTAGTACTACATGTTCTCTACAACACTAGTACTACATATTCAATACAACACTAGTACTACATATTCACTACCACACTAGTACTACATGTTCTCTACACCACTAGTACTACATATTCACTACCACACTAGTACTACATGTTCTCTACAACACTAGTACTACATATTCAATACAACACTAGTACTACATGTTCTCTACAACACTATTACTACATAATCATTACAACACTAGTACTACATTTTCACTACAACAGTAGTACTACATGTTCTCTACAACACAAGTACTACATATTCACTACACCACTAGTACTACATATTCACTACCACACTAGTACTACATGTTCACTACAACACTAGTACTACTTTTTCACTACAACACTATTACTACATATTCACTACAACACTAGTACATGTTCACTACAACACCAGACCTACATTTCCTGCTTACTAATTACTACATATTCATTACAACACTAATTTCCACATATTCACCCCCAGCACTAGTACTACATATTTACTACAACATAGTACTACATATTCACTAAAAGCATAATTACTACATGTTTCTACAACACAGGTACTACATGTTCACTACAACACTAATTACTACATATTCATTTACAACACTAGTACTACATATTCACTACCCCCAGCACTAATTGCCTACATATTTCTCTACAACACTAGTACTATATTTCATACAACACTAGTACTACATATTCACTCTGTACTAGTACTACATGTTCTCTACAACACTAGTACTACACATTCACTACCACACTAGTACTACATGTTTTCTACACCACTAGTACTACATATTCACTACCACACTAGTACTACATGTTCTCTACAACACTAGTACTATATATTCAATACAACACTAGTACTACATATTCACTACCACACTAGTACTACATGTTCTCTACACCACAAGTACTACATATTCACTACCACACTAGTACTACATGTTCTCTACAACACTAGTACTACATATTCAATACAACACTAGTACTACATGTTCTCTACAACCCAAGTACTACACATTCTCTACAACACTAGTACTACATATTCAATACAACACTAGTACTACATGTTCTCTACAACACAAGTACTACACATTCTCTACAACACTAGTACTACATATTCAATACAACACTAGTACTACATATTCAATACAACACTAGTACTACATGTTCTCTACACCACAAGTACTACATATTCACTACCACACTAGTACTACATGTTCTCTACAACACAAGTACTACACATTCTCTACAACACTAGTACTACATATTCAATACGACACTAGTACCACATGTTCTCTACAACACTAGTACTACATGTTCACTACAACACAAGTACTACACATTCTCTACAACACTAGTACTACACATTCTCTACAACACTAGTACTACTCATTCTCTACAACACTAGTACTACATATTCACTACCACACTAATACTGCATGTTCTCTACAACACTAGTACTACACATTCTCTACAACACTAGTACTACACATTCTCTACAACACTAGTACTACATATTCACTACCACACTAATACTGCATGTTCTCTACAACAGAAGTACTACACATTCTCTACAACACAAGTACTACATGTTTTCTACACTACTAGTACTACATATTCACTACCACACTAGTAATGCATGTTCTCTACAACACTATTACTACATATTCATTACAACACTAGTACTACATATTCACTACAACACTAGTACTACATATTCACTACCACACTAGTACTACATGTTCTCTACAACACTAGTACTACATATTGACTACAACACTAGTACTACATATTCACTACCACACTAGTACTACATGTTCTCTACAACACTAGTACTACATATTCACTACAACACTAGTACTACATATTCACTACCACACTCGTACTACATGTTCTCTACAACACTAGTACTACATATTCACTACAACACTAGTACTACATATTCACTACAACACTAGTACTACATATTCTCTACCACACTAGTACTACATGTTCTCTACAACACTAGTACTACATATTCACTACAACACTAGTACTACATATTCACTACCACACTAGTACTACATGTTCTCTACAACACTAGTACTACATATTCACTACCACACTAGTACTACATGTTCTCTACAACACTAGTACTACATATTCACTAAAACACTAATACTACATATTTACTACCACACTAGTACTACATGTTCAATACAACACTAGTACTACATATTCACTCCAACATTAGTATTAAATATTCACTACAACACTAGTACTACATATTCACTACCACACTAGTACTACATGTTCTCTACAACACTAGTACTACATATTCACTCCAACATTAGTATTAAATATTCACTACAACACTAGTACTACATATTCACTACCACACTAGTACTACATGTTCTCTACAACACTAGTACTACATATTCACTCCAACATTAGTATTAAATATTCACTACAACACTAGTACTACATTCACTCCATCACTAGTACTCTACTACTGCCCGTGTACCATGTACTGTATGTTGTCGAAGGTAACTGTTCCAACCTAAATCTAATAAGCATGTGCTGACGTTGCTTTAACGTAATTTATAAATCCTTAATCTTATAATACTGAGGTACTGTAACTATGGTTAGTACGTACAAATTAACTTTGGTTATGTGTGTTCTCTTGTTTGGGTTTTGGGTGTTTCTGTTTTGCATGGAATATCGACTATAATGTGAAAAAGAACAATTAAAATTAGATTTAAAACGGATACAGTCTCGTACCGATAGGACGTTACACCGGAGCATGAACTTCTTGTTGAGCTTCATGAGGGACCCACCTGTGTCCGAGCCCCGTCCGGCAGCCTGTGACTCCCCCTTGAGACAAATACCAGTCGTAGGCCGATATATGAAATATAAATGTCTCATAGGGGAGGTGTAGCAACTGCGTGATTTGATTAAATAAGCCATGATGGAGTCTTTCCCCATCGAGTTCCTTCTGCTGATATTGCTTAAAGTTGTCGCTTTGCTTCTCACTCTCTTCGGAATTCGAAAATTGTATAAATTAATAAAATCTCGAAATGGATCATCCAAGGTCGTGCCTTCAGGTAGTGCGCCTGAAGACATTCTGCCTGAAGATGAGCTATCTGAATACATTTTGCCTGAAGACATTCTGCCTGAAGACATTCTGCCTGAAGATGACCTATCTGAATACATTTTGTCCAGGGATGACCGTATAACTTTTATTGGGACTCGGATGAAAAACATAAAAATAGAAGAGTTTGACCCAGAGGTTGAGCCCCCAGTCACCTTTTAATAGTTCATAGAAAAAGACCTAACCGATAAAGAGCGTTTAAAGTTGTTTCGGCTTGTGGCAGCATTTGTTTCGTCCGCCCGTCAGTAAAGAATAACACTCAATAATGGTTGGCAAAACAATCTTTTTACAGCTCAAGATGACACGTAATTATATGCATACATCCCCGATAAGCAAACTGTACTGGGTACTTCAGAGCAAAACGTTTGTATAGACGAAAAGTAGTGGTCATACGAGAGGTTAAAGTAAAACCAGCATGAACTATGCACCCTCATAAAAGAAGGGACGAGAACAATGAAAAAGGTCCCACCTAAACTTGATGAGGCATTGACGCAGGCAATAAATAGCAGTGCCATGCTTCTAAATGCCCGAGAACTTCATAAAATACTCGATAATTAATTCAAAATACACAAAGTAAAATCATGTTTTAAGTGGATGAAGCTCATTAGGCGTAAGAAGACAACGTGATATGGGGTTGGAGAAAAGTTGGGGGTAGTTATTACAATCTTTATTGAATATTTTTTATTTACAATCCATTTCAATATTTTTTACTATTCATGATATAGAAAAACCTTCAATTAACGGACATCAGTCAAACGGGTAGTCTGTTATATAAAGGTTTCGCATCTAACGAACCTCGATATAACAGACTAAACTCTCCAATATGGACACATTCAGGTACAGTCACCCAAAAAAAAAGTCCTGCCGCGAACCATGAACCCCGAGAATCAGACTCTTGAATCCGAATTATTTATGGACAGAATAATGCATCAGTGTCTACTGCTTCGGGTTCACGAGTCTGAATCATGGTTCGCGATAGGACTTTTTTGGGTGACTGTACATACACATACATGTACAGCCTTTTCCGCTTCCAACGGGTGCAATCAGCGTTGTCAGTGTACCCTTTCTGTGTGGTGTGAACCCCAGGAGTATCGACTCTTCAATCCGCAGCATTCATGAACTTGGGAGAGAGGGAGGCCGGCGGAGGACTGGAGCCGGTGTGTGTGTGTGTGGGTGGCCGGGAAATGCGGGGGTTTGAAGAAGGTCAGCGTGTAGGGGAGGCTGGAGGGATGGGGAGAGTTAAGCAGTTACCTTTTTTTGTAGTTTAGCTTCAGAATATATTACTATCCATCTGTTGTCTACTGGACGGTGAGGTGAGGTGACGTCGGGAGAAAGGGGGTCGGGTGGGTGTCAGCGCTGGGCACAGTTTAGGATACAGGTGCACAGTGTTTAGTAAACAATCTTCATAATGTGAATGCAGAAACTTTATAATTTCTGGAGTTTGTTTAAATTGGGAAACTCCAATAACACGTTGTATTATGTGGACATAAAACACTGCTTGTTAACTGTTGGCAATACTTGAAGCATGACAATGTGTGCCGTTGTATGGGGATAAACGTTATTTATAAGAGCTTGTTGTATGCTAGAATACAATATTATATCTGATAAATTAAATGATATGATGGTATTGATAAGAGACGATGCACTAGCGTCGTATAAGTTAAATATGGTTAAATGGTAAAATGAGGAAAATGGCAGCAATATGGCTGGTGAGAATAAGGACGTTGTCTCAGAATCTGTAGCGTTATTGTAATTATGAGTAGGATGGGTATATGTATATTGAGGTATATTCCATGTGTTATTTCTAAACTCACCTTCAAGGCAACGTAATAATAGTAATCTGTTACCTAAGAAACTAATTGTACACACGCCAGGCTGTCAGTACTTATTAGTCACAGGTTACACAGGGAAATACAACTAACAAGTGAATCTGAATTAATTGTTCAGGTTCTGTTTTCTGACCAGGATTGGCTGTGTTGGGGTGTGTCAATGTGTGTGTGTGTGTGTGTGTGTGTGTGTGTGTGTGTTCGCACACAGGGTGGTGAAATGCGTCTAGTGTGGCAGCACTATGTTAGTGCTAAGGTGCAAGCACTGCTTGCTACCTATCGCTTTCAGCTGCCGCCGCTGGCTTGTCATCGTGGCAACCAGAGAAGCAACTTGCATAAGTCTTCCCTGCCAGTAAACAGCCTCTTCACCATCAAAACTGCTGTTGTGCCTCCTCGTAGTAACCCACGGTAACTGGGTGCCTCGTGGGACCAGGCTAGACCAGCAGGGGATCTCGGAGTAGCAGTGGGCCTCAGAGGGATGGCGCGTAGACCCACTGGCATGTGGACAAGTCCTGGAGCCTACCAACCATTGCCCTGCTGCCTTGCGGATTAACCTTGGTAGGAACAACACTAGTACTACATGTTCTCTACAACACTAGTACTACACATTCACTACAACACTAGTACAACATATTCACTACAACACTAGTATAACATATTCACTACAAAACTAGTACTACATGTTCTCTACAACACTAGTACTACATATTCACTGCAACACTAGTACTGTATGTTTACTACAACACTAGTACTACTTATTCAATACAACACTAGTACTACATGTTCACTACAACACTAGTACTACATATTCATTACAACACTAGTACTATATGTTCACTACAAAACTAGTACTGCATGTTCTCTACAACACTAGTACTATATATTGACTACAACACTAGTACTATATATTCATTACAACACTAGTACTACATATTCATTTCAACACTAGTACATGTTCACTACAACACTAGTACTACTTGTTCACTACAACACCAGTACTACATATTCACTACAACACTAGTACTACATACTCACTACAACACTAGTACTGTATGTTCACTAAAACACTAGTATTACATATTCACTACAACACTAGTACTACATGTTCTCTACAACACTAGTACTAAATATTCACTACAGCACTAGTACAACATATTTACTACAACACTAGTGCTACATGTTTCTCTTTGACTTTAAATTGCCATATTTCACTGCAACACTAATTGCATTCTTTCAACACTAATTACTACATATTCATTACAACACTAATTGCCTACATTTTCACTCCAGCTTGCTGGTACTGCATTTATTTACAACACATTTTCACACATCATTTCTCTACCAGTACTATATAATTATTTCATACTAATTTATATTCTTTCACAACATTAATTTTAATATTCTAACACTAATTACTATTTTTCACTGCAACACTAATTTACATTCATTCTAAGACTAGTACTACATATTTAGTACAATGCTAATTGCAACATATTCACTACAACACTAATTTCATATATTATTTCCCATTTTCATTTCATTTTACTACAACACTACATGTTCACTACAACACTGGTACTACATGTTCTCTACAACACTAGTACTACATATTCACTACAACACTAGTACTACATATTCATTACAACACTAGTATTACATATTTATTACAACACTAGCACTACATATTCACTACAACACTAGTACTACATATTCACTACAACACTAGTATTACATATTCATTACAACACTAGTACTACATACTCACTGCAACACTAGTACTACATATTCATTACAACACTAGTACTACATATTCACTGCAATACTAGTACTATATATTCACTACAACACTAGTACTACATATTCATTACAACACTCGTATTACATATTCACTGCAACACTAGTACTTCATATTCATTACAACACTAGTATTACATATTGACTACAACACTAGTACTACTTGTTCACTATAACACCAGTACTACATTTTCACTCCAACACTAGTACTACATATTCATTACAACACTAGTACTGCATGTTCTCTACAACACTAGTACTATATATTGACTACAAAACTAGTACAACATATTCACTACAACACTAGTGCAACATATTCACTACAACACTAGTACTACATTTTCACTACAACACTAGTACTACATATTCATTACAAGACTAGTACTACATATTCATTACAATACTAGTAAAACATATTCACTACAACACTAGTACTATATATTCACTACAACACTAGTACTACATTTTCACTACAACACTAGTACTACATGTTCACTACAACACTGGTACTACATGTTCTCTACAACACTAGTACTACATATTCACTACAACACTAGTACTACATATTCATTACAACACTAGTATTACATATTCATTACAACACTAGCACTACATATTCACTACAACACTAGTACTACATATTCACTACAACACTAGTATTACATATTCATTACAACACTAGTACTACATACTCACTACAACACTAGTACTACATATTCATTACAACACTAGTACTACATATTCACTGCAACACTAGTACTATATATTCACTACAACACTAGTACTACATATTCATTACAACACTCGTATTACATATTCACTGTAACACTAGTACTTCATATTCATTACAACACTAGTATTACATATTCACTACAACACTAGTACTACTTGTTCACTATAACACCAGTACTACATATTCACTACAACACTAGTACTACATATTCACTACAACACTAGTACTGCATGTTCTCTTCAACACTAGTACTACATATTCACTACAACACTAGTACTACATATTCACTACAACACTAGTACAACATATTCACTACAACACTAGTACTATATATTCACTACAACACTAGTACAACATATTCACTACAACACTAGTACTACACATTCACTACAACACTAGTACTACATATTCATTACAACATTAGTACTACATGTTCACTACAAGACTAGTACTACATGTTCACTACAACACAAGTACTACATATTCAATACAACACTAGTACTACATGTTCACTACAACACTAGTACTGCATGTTCTCTACAACACAAGTCTTACATATTCAATACAACACTAGTACTACATGTTCACTACAACAATAGTACTACATATTCATTACAACACTAGTACTACATGTTCATTACAACACAAGTACTATATGTTCTCTACAACACAAGTACTACATATTCAATACAACACTAGTACTACATGTTCACTACAACACTAGTACTACATGTTCTCTACAACACTAGTACTACATTTTCACTACAACACTAGTACTAAATGTTCTCTACAACACTAGTACTACATATTCACTACAACACTAGTACTACATATTCACTACAACAGTAGTACTACATGTTCTCTACAACACAAGTACTACATATTCAATACAACACTAGTACTACATGTTCACTACAACACTAGTCCTACATATTCATTACAACACTAGTAGTATATGTTCACTACAACACTAGTACTGCATGTTCACTACAACACTAGTACTACAAATTCACTACAACACTAGTACTACATATTCATTACAACACTAGTACTACATATTCATTACAACACTAGTGCTACATATTCACTACAACACTAGTATTACATATTCACTACAACACTAGTATTACATATTCACTACAACACTAGTACTACATATTCATTACAACACTAGTACTACATATTCACTACCACACTAGTACTACATGTTCTCTACAACACTAGTACTACATATTCACTACCACACTAGTACTACATGTTCTCTACAACACTAGTACTACATATTCACTAAAACACTAATACTACATATTTACTACCACACTAGTACTACATGTTCAATACAACACTAGTACTACATATTCACTCCAACATTAGTATTAAATATTCACTACAACACTAGTATTACATATTCACTACCACACTAGTACTACATGTTCTCTACAACACTAGTACTACATATTCACTCCAACATTAGTATTAAATATTCACTACAACACTAGTACTACATATTCACTACCACACTAGTACTACATGTTCTCTACAACACTAGTACTACATATTCACTCCAACATTAGTATTAAATATTCACTACAACACTAGTACTACATTCACTCCATCACTAGTACTCTACTACTGCCCGTGTACCATGTACTGTATGTTGTCGAAGGTAACTGTTCCAACCTAAATCTAATAAGCATGTGCTGACGTTGCTTTAACGTAATTTATAAATCCTTAATCTTAAAATACTGAGGTACTGTAACTATGGTTAGTACGTACAAATTAACTTTGGTTATGTGTGTTCTCTTGTTTGGGTTTTGGGTGTTTCTGTTTTGCATGGAATATCGATTATAATGTGAAAAAGAACAATTAAAATTAGATTTAAGACGGATACAGTCTCGTACCGATAGGACGTTACACCGGAGCATGAACTTCTTGTTGAGCTTCATGAGGGACCCACCTGTGTCAGAGCCCCGTCCGGCAACCTGTGACTCCCCCTTGAGACAAATACCAGTCGTAGGCCGATATATGAAATATAAATGTCTCATAGGGGAGGTGTAGCAACTGCGTGATTTGATTAAATAAGCCATGATGGAGTCTTTCCCCATCGAGTTCCTTCTGCTGATATTGTTTAAAGTTGTCGCTTTGCTTCTCACTCTCTTCGGAATTCGAAAATTGTATAAATTAATAAAATCTCGAAATGGATCATCCAAGGTCGTGCCTTCAGGTAGTGCGCCTGAAGACATTTTGCCTGAAGACATTCTGCCTGAAGACATTCTGCCTGAAGATGACCTATCTGAATACATTTTGTCCAGGGATGACCGTATAACTTTTATTGGGACTCGGATGAAAAATATAAAAATAGAAGAGTTTGACCCAGAGGTTGAGCCCCCAGTCACCTTTTAATAGTTCATAGAAAAAGACCTAACCGATAAAGAGCGTTTAAAGTTGTTTCGGCTTGTGGCAGCATTTGTTTCGTCCGCCCGTCAGTAAAGAATAACACTCAATAATGGTTGGCAAAACAATCTTTTTATAGCTCAAGATGACACGTAATTATATGCATACATCCCCGATAAGCAAATTGTACTGGGTACTTCAGAGCAAAACGTTTGTATAGACGAAAAGTAGTGGTCATACGAGAGGTTAAAGTAAAACCAGCATGAACTATGCACCCTCATAAAAGAAGGGACGAGAACAATGAAAAAGGTCCCACCTAAACTTGATGAGGCATTGAC
>NW_024735007.1:0-5185 GCF_018991925.1 Homarus americanus
TGTACCTTTCTAGGGCAATAATAGAGTAGACAAATCAACATTTGCACCTTCATAGGTACATTCGGCATACAATCAACATTTCAAATTTCAGAAGGGCACATTAGAACAATCAACATTTGCACCTCATAGAGCACATTAGTAGACAATCAACATTTAGTAATTCTTCATAGCACAATTAGGTAGACAATCAACATTTGCACCTTCATAGAGACAACATTAGGTAGACAATCAACATTTGCAATTTTCATAGGGGAAGCATTAGGGTAGACAATCAACATTTGCACCTTTCATAGGGGAACATTAGGTAGACAATCAACATTGCACCTTTTCAGAGGGAACATATAGGTAGACAATCAACACAGTGCAACCTTTCATAAAAGGGCTATTAGGTAGACAATCAACATTTGCACCTTCAGAAAGACATTAGGCAGACAATCAACATTTGCACTTTCGTAGGGTACATTAGGGTAGACAAACCAACATGTGCACCTTTCAGAGGGCACATACTAGAGTAGACAATCAGCATTTGCACCTTTTCATAAAGGCATTAGGGAAGCAATCAACATTTGCACCTCTAAAGGGCTATTAGGTAGCAACAATCAACATTTGCACCTTTTGTAGAGTAACATAGGGTAGACAATCAACATTTGCACCTTTCATAGGGCACATTAGCAATCAACATTTGCACCTTTCATAGAGTCACATTGCAGACAATCAACATTTGCACTTTCATAGGGTACATTAGGAGACAATCAACATTTGCACCTTTCAAAGGGTACATATAGGTAGACAATCAACACTGCACCTTCTAGGGCAAACATTAGGGCAGACAATCAACATTTAAAACTTTCATAGGGCAAGAATAGGCAGACAATCAACATTTGCACCTTCTAGGAAGCATAGGTAGATAATCAACATTGGAACTAGGCATTAGGTAGATAAATCAACATTTGCACTTTCAGAGGCACATTAGAGTAGACAATCAACATGTGCACCTTCATAGGGCACATTAGGCAGACAATCAACATTTACACCTTTCTTCAGAGAAGTAGCATTAGGGCAGACAATCAACATTTGCACCTTTCAGAGGGTACATTAGGTAGATAATCATCAACATTTAAACATCTCAGAGGGTGCACACAGGCAGACAATCAACACAAAAGCATCTTTCATAGGGCACACAGACAATCAACATGCAACTTCTCAGAGGGTACATTAGGCAGACAACAAACTTGCACTTCAATAGGGCATTAGGTAGACAAATCAACATGCACCTTCCCAGAGGATGGACATTAGGAGAAAACAATCAACATTTGCACAACTTTCATAGCATAAGGTAGACAATCAACATTTGCACCTTTCAGAGGGAACATTAGGTAGACAATCAACATTTGCACCTTCATAGGGCATACATTAGGTAGACAATCAACATTTGCACCTCTTGTAGTAAGCAGATAGAGCAGACAATCAACATTTGCACCTTTCATAGGGCACAGGGTAGACATCATTTGCACTTTCAGAGGCATTAGGCAGACAATCAACATTTGCACCTTTCATAGGGATACATTAGGTAGACAATCAACATGTGCAATTTTCAGTAGGGTACATTAGGAGAGACAATCAACATTTGCAAATTTTCAGAGGGCAATACTAGGTAGACAATCAACATTGCATTCTTTCGGGCAGGCACATTAGGGCAGACAATCAACATTTAAAACTCGTAACATTAGGAAGCAGATAACCAACACTCAGGGCACCAGAGGGTAGACAATCAACATACGGTGCACTTTTGTAGACAATCAACACACCAATATTAGAGTTGACAATCATTTGCACTTTTTAGGAGTAGACAATCACATGTGCACCTTTTCATAGCACATTGGTAGCATCAACATTTACATCCAGAGAAAATATAGAAGACAATCATGTGCACCTTCTACAGGGAATTAGGTAGACATCAACATGTGTGCATTAGGTGACAATCAACATGTCTTTCTTATACATTAGGGTAGCAATCAACATGTGCACTTTCTGAGGGCACATTAGGTAGACAATCAACATTTGCACCTTTCAGTAGGAAGTACATTAGTAGACAATCATGTAACCTTTCTTAGAGCATATTAGGTAGACAATCAACATAATTTGTAAGTAATAGCATTAGGCAGATAATCAACATTGGCACCTTTCAGGGCAAGCATTAGGTAGACAATCAACATGTGCACCTTTCATAGGGCACATTAGGGTAGACAATCAACATGTGCACCTTTCTCGTAGGGTGCCATTAGGCAGATGTAATCAACAGCTTGCACCTTTCTATAGGCGGCTATTAGGTAGACATCAACATGTGCACCTTTCAGAGGCGCAATAGAGTAGACAATCAACATTTGCACCTTTCTCAGAGGGTACATTAGGTAGACAATCAACATTTGCATTGTAGGGCAAGCATGGGGTAGATAATCAACATTTGCACCTTTCAGAGGGCAATAATAGGGTAGACAATCAACATTTGCACCTCGTAGGCACATTAGGTATTCAATCAACATAAAAATCTTCATAGTGCACAGTGGCAATCAACATGCACCTTTCAGAGGGTACATTAGGTAGACAATCAACATTTGGGTAATTCTTTCATAGGGCAAGCATTAGGGTAGACAATCAACATGTGCACCTTTTCGTAGGGCACATTAGAGCAGACAATCAACATTTCAGACCTTCAGGGCAAGAATAGGTAGACAATCAACATTTGCACCTTTGAAAGTACATTAGGCAGATGTAAATCACATTTGCACTGCAGGGTACATTAGGCAGACAACATTTGCACCTTCGTAGGGGTACATTAGGTGTGGCTGCACCAACATTTGCACCTTTCGTAGGGTACATTAGAGTGGCACAATCAACATTTGCACCTTTCATAGGGCATAATAGTAGACAATCAACATTTGCACCTTCGTAGGGTACATTAGAGTAGACAATCAACATTTGCACCTTTGTGCGGCATTAGGAGCAGTATAACAACATGTGCACCTTTCATAGGGTACATTAGGGTAGACAATCAACATTTGCACCTTTCGTAGGGTACATTAGGGTAGATAATCAACATTTGCACCTTTCGTAGGGTACATTAGGGTAGACAATCAACATTTGCACCTTTCGTAGGGTACATTAGGGTAGACAATCAACATTTGCACCTTTCATAGGGTACATTAGGGTAGACAAAAAACATTTGCACCTTTCGTAGGGTACATTAGGGTAGACAATCAACATTTGCACCTTTCATAGGGTACATTAGGGTAGACAAAAAACATTTGCACCTTTCATAGGGTACATTAGGGTAGACAATCAACATTTGCACCTTTTGTAGGGTACATTAGGGTAGACAATCAACATTTGCACCTTTCATAGGGTACATTAGAGTAGACAATCAACATTTGCACCTTTCGTAGGGTACATTAGGGTAGACAATCAACATTTGCACCTTTCGTAGGGTACATTAGAGTAGACAATCAACATGTGCACCTTTCATAGGGTACATTAGGGTAGACAATCAACATTTGCACCTTTCGTAGGGTACATTAGGGTAGACAATCAACATTTGCACCTTTCGTAGGGTACATTAGGGTAGATAATCAACATTTGCACCTTTCGTAGGGTACATTAGAGTAGACAATCAACATGTGCACCTTTCATTGGGCACATTAGGGTAGACAATCAACATTTGCACCTTTCGTAGGGTACATTAGGGTAGACAATCAACATTTGCACCTTTCGTAGGGTACATTAGGGTAGATAATCAACATTTGCACCTCAGAGGGTACATTAGGGTAGATAATCAACATGTGCACCTTTCATAGGCACATTAGGGTAGACAATCAACATTTGCACCTTTTCGTAGGGTACATTAGGTAGATAATCAACATTTGCACCTTTTCAGAGGGTACACATTAGGTAGACAATCAACATTTGCACCTTTTCAGAGGGTACACATTAGGTAGACAATCAACATTTGCACCTTTCAGGGGTACATTAGGGTAGACAAAAACATTTTGCACCTTTGTAGGGTACATTAGGGTAGACAATCAACATTTGCACCTTTCGTGAGGGCACATTAGGGTAGACAATCAACATTTCTGTACCTTTCAGAGGGTACATTAGGGTAGACAATCAACATTTGCGCCTTCATAGTACATTAGGTAGACAATCAACATTTGCACCTTCGTGAGGGTACATTAGGTAGACAATCAACATTTGCACCTTTCAGAGGGGCAGTACATTAGGGGTAGACAATCAACATTTGCACCTTTCGTAGGGCACATTAGGTAGACAATCAACATTTGCACCTTTTATTGGGTACATTAGTAGACAATCAACATTTGCACCTTTCGGGAGGGTACATTATTAGGTAGACAATCAACATTTGCACCTTTCGTGAGGGTACATTAGGCAGACAACAACATTTGCACCTTTCGTAGGGTACACATTAGGTAGACAATCAACATTTGCACCTTTCGTAGGGTACATTAGGGCAGACACATTTGCACCTTTATTGGGCACATTAGGTAGACAATCAACATTTGCACCTTTCGTAGGGTACATTAGGGTAGACAATCATTTGCACCTTTCTAGAGGGGTACATTAGGGTAGACAATCAACATTTGCACCTTCGAGGGTACATTAGGCAGACAATCTCCAACATTTGCACCTTTCAGAGGGCATATTAGGCAGACAATCAACATTTGCACCTTCATAGGGTACATTAGGTAGACAATCAACATTTGCACCTTTTCAGAGGGGTACATTAGGTAGACAATCAACATTTGCACCTTCAGAGGGTACATTAGGTAGTATAATCAACATTTGCACCTTTCATAGGGTACATTAGGTAGACAATCAACATTTGCACCTTTCGGGGCAAGTTAGGGTAGAGACAATCAACATTTGCACCTTTCTTATAGGGCACATTAGGTAGACAAATCAACATTTGCACCTCAGGGTAAGCATATTAGGGTAGACAATCAACGTTTGCACCTTTATTGGGTACATTAGGGTAGACAATCAACATTTGTACCTTTCTTATAGGGCATATTAGGTAGACAATCAACATTTGCACCTCAGAGGGGTACATTAGGTAGACAATCAACATTTGCACTTTTATTGGGTACATTAGGTAGACAATCAACATTTGCAC
>NW_024735008.1:0-2515 GCF_018991925.1 Homarus americanus
TACTACTACTACTACTACTACCACTACCACCATTACTACAACTATTGGCACATCCGTCCGTGCGTCTATGCCGTCAATTTAGTCGTACGACCAAAATAACTTTCCAGTCATTATCTTCTGAACCATTTCTCGATTGGCTTCAAATTTAATGTGAGACTCAATACTACTTTACAGTACTGGTTATGATATGGACACGAATCTGATGGGTTTTCTACCCTCGCGTCTGATTGAATCATAAGTTCCGCCATTTCAGGAGTTTTGATTGGTCTAGAAGTTTTCGCCTTTTCCTCGTGTTTGATTGGTCAATAAGTTCAGTCTTTTCAGAGTTTTCATTGGTAAAGGACTCCATCTTCTGGGTTTTGATTGGCGAGGGGTTTCCTGCTACATCACATAGTACTACCACCATCACCATTGTTACTAATAGTACTATCACAAGTACTATCCACGCTACATGTACTAATTTATGTACTCATACTGATATAAGATTACTATATCTATCAAGTTCAGAGACAACTCAAGGTAGAGAGAGATCATGACACCTTGTAACATTTCACATATATTAACGAAGCAGAATATTCCGGTCTGGCTGTGATAATGTCCACATCTTGTTTTTTTTATATTACGCTTTCAAACACAGCTAGGAGGAATGTTGTCATGTGGCTTCTGTTTCTCTCTCTCTCTCTCTCTCTCTCTCCCTCTCTCTCTCTCTCTCTCTCTCTCTTTATCTAACTATCTCTCTCTCTCTCTCTCGTCTTCACCTTTCTCGCTTGATCTCTCGTTCTCTTTTAAACTTATTAATTATTTATGGGTTTATGAGGAGGAGAGGTTTGGCAAAATACTGGTCTCTCTCTCTCTCTCTCCTCCCTCAATTTGTGTGTTACGTCTCTTGTTCTCTCCGTCTCTCTCCCTCCGTCTCTCCCCTTCCTTATCTACTCCCCTCTAATTCTCTCCTCTCCCTCTCTCTTCCTTCTCCCTCTCCCTCTCTCAACCTAAAACAAACCACATAATTCACTGCATGTTACCTCAGGGGCACGGTGGTTTGCCTTTCACCAATTGACTGTGGTAATGAGGGGAATTAGGCCTCGGGGATAAGTAATTGAGTTGTTAAGAGTTGCTAGAAACTATAGGACCTTTCACCAGTCTGTGTATAGTACGTAGTCATATGTATATAATTATGTATGTAGATGTATATGTGAGTCGATGTGTTTAATATAATACGGAGACAGAGAAAGGGGACGGAGAGGGAAAAAGATCTGAACCAAGAGAGAGAAGAAAGATGAAGAAAAGTAAGACGAAGGGATGAGAGAGAAAGGAGAAGAGGAGGAAAGACAGATAGAGAGGAAGGAAGCAGAACAGACGGAGGAAGGAGAAAATGGAAGAAAGACAGAGAATTGAGGAGAGAGAGAAAAGACACACAGACAGACAGATTAAAAGAAAAAATAGGAAGATAATGACACAGAGAAAGGAAAGAGGAGAGAGAAAAGAAAGAATTGAAAATGGTACAAGAATAAGCAGCCAACGGGAAGGATATCATCTTTTGTCACTCCTCCCCCTCCCCATCCTCCCCGTGAGATCCCCGTCATTGGCTAAAGAGATTCCATTAATATTCTTTTTATTTTTTTTATCAAGAATGTCGTCGAATTAAACAATAAGGTGCGTCGGTGTATATGATGGCTATATGGGAACTTTGCCTTTTCACTTAGACAGACAGACAAACAGACAGACAGACATTTCATCACAAGTTAAAAGTAATAACGACTGACTAAATGACCTAGTACTGTAATTAAAACGTGCCCTCAGGTGTACATTACATATGACTAGACCAATTAACCAGGCATTCTTCCCTCCATATAGCAGCAACTCGAGGCACTTGGCATTATATCCCTCCCTCACATAATGCTCTCAAGACAATCTCTCACTACGTCATAAGTGAGGAATTTTTTATTGTTTTGTCATATATAAAAACAACATTAATCCCACCATTTTATTTCGCCATGTGTAAATAATAATAGTAACTACGACTCAATACATGGCGAAAATATTCTCTGTGTTTAATGGTAGTATAATGTTTTAAATATTATACTTTTTACACAATAATAATTAAAAAAAATATAAATAGTAGTATGTAAGTTTAATACACGACAATGATAATACTTCTCGTGTTATCTTACGTTATACAGCTATCTTACGTTAATGTACAGGAGAATAAGATCCTTTCTTGTTTTTTTTAGTAGTAGTAGTATGAACCAACACTAACAACCCGACTACCTTCCTGGTCCTTGTTTACGCACGACCACTCTCGCCTGGGTGTACTCTTCCCTGGTCCTTGTTTCGCGACCACTCGCCTGGGTGTACTCTGCCTGGTCCGTGCTTTTTTACGCACGACCTCTCGCCTGGGTGTACTCCTGCCTGGTCCGCACGCACGACCACTCTCGCCTGGGTGTACTCTTGCCCCTGGTCCTTGTTTACGCGACCACTCTCGCCTGGGTAGTACTCCTGCCTGGTCCTTGTTTAC